>NC_079395.1:22402564-22595064 GCF_029220125.1 Pseudoliparis swirei | reverse complement strand
CATCACTCTCTTCTGCTTTCTAAAGTTCCCTCTGGACCAGCATGGACTGGATCCTCTCTGTATTTCATATCATGTGCAACCTCTTGACCTCTTCATGTCCCCCTGAACGTGATCACACTATAGAGCGTATTCACTCACGTGACCACAACAACCTTTGGCGGCCATGTTGGGGTCCCACCACGGCATTGTTTTGCTTGTTTGTATGCCGCTCTTCCCTTAGAAATGACCATTATATCCTGAAGGAGACACGATTTCAGTTCAAAGCGGTGTGCCTTGTGATTATGGTCCTGTGCCTTATTGTTGGATGTTTATCAGCTCAACAAGAGGCTGTTACTTCAACTTGTCATGCATCTACTTCGGCTTCACTCGGCGTCTGAGCGTTAGGACTGTTCTCATGTGTTTCTGTTGATGCATCGGGTTGTGGGCACGTTTCCATTGACACTCTCGTCAATAATCTCTTTTTGCTTTTTCGCCGAGCGAAAATCAATGTTTCACTTGCGCAAAAGGAACTGTGGATGGAAACTTGGGAGGAAGCCATGAACATGGCAACTCCGTCGGGCGATGTCTGCCTTTACTCTGTGATTCATTTCAAGGTAAAATAAAACACTGTCTCCATGGGAACAGCATCAGCACGGCCACCAAACAGTCACTGCTGGTCCTGAAGGAGCTGGAAGCGCTTCATCAAACACTCGTCCTGGAGGCGGAGCTGCGACTACGGATCATATATGAACCAGACACGGGGCGCTTGATGTCCGACATTTGTGGTATTTCCACAACAAGTATAACGCAGAAATAGTTGTTAATGTCCCATGGTCGATAGCGGAAATGAAAACTGTTTTACAGGAATGTGACCGGGCTATGTGCTGGTAACGAGCGAATTAACCACAAAGTGTTGAGCGAGTAAAATCAGGTAAAAAAGCGTTGCAAATATTCAATTCCAACCGCTGAAATCTTTCTTTAGTAATGCAGAAGGACATGAGGTTGCTGGGCTCTCGCATAATCAAACAGAGGACACGATAGGTCAACTTCTTCTGACATTTAATAAGTGGACCCCAAGATGGCGCGATTGAGATTCTGACGTCACGTGAATACGCTCTATAGACTGTAACAATGTAGTGAAACAATGTAGTTCAACAAAGTAGCGCAACAATGTAGCGCAACAAAGTTCAGCAACAATGTAGTGCAACAAAGTAGTGCAACAAAGTAGTGCAACAAAGTAGTGCAACAAAGTAGTGCAACAATGTAGTGAGACAATGTAGTGCGACAGTGTAGTGCAACAATGTAGTGAAACAATGTAGCGCAATAAAGTAGTGCAACAAAGTAGTGCAACAAAGTTCAGCAACAATGTAGTGCAACAAAGTAGTGCAACAAAGTAGTGCAACAAAGTAGTGCAACAATGTAGTGAGACAATGTAGTGCGACAGTGTAGTGCAACAATGTAGCGCAATAAAGTAGTGCAACAAAGTAGTGCAACAAAGTTCAGCAACAATGTAGTTCAACAAAGTAGCGCAACAATGTAGCGCAACAAAGTTCAGCAACAATGTAGTGCAACAAAGTAGTGCAACAAAGTAGTGCAACAAAGTAGTGCAACAATGTAGTGAGACAATGTAGTGCGACAGTGTAGTGCAACAAAGTAGCGCAACAATGTAGTGCAACAATGTAGTGAGACAAAGTAGTGCGACAATGTAGTGCAACAATGTAGTGAAACAAAGTAGTGCGACAATGTAGTGCAACAATGTAGCGCAACAATGTAGCGCAACAATGTAGTGCAACAAAGTAGTGCAACAATGTAGCGCAACAATGTAGCGCAACAATGTAGTGAAACAAAGTAGAGCGACAATGTAGTGCAACAATGTAGCGCAACAAAGTAGCGCAACAATGTAGTGCAACAAAGTAGTGCAACAATGTAGCGCAACAAATTAGCGCAACAAAGTAGCGCAACCATGTAGCGCAACAATGTAGCGCAACAATGTAGCGCAACAATGTAGTGCAACAATGTAGTGAAACAAAGTAGAGCGACAATGTAGTGCAACAATGTAGCGCAACAAAGTAGCGCAACAATGTAGTGCAACAAAGTAGTGCAACAATGTAGCGCAACAAATTAGCGCAACAAAGTAGCGCAACCATGTAGCGCAACAATGTAGCGCAACAATGTAGCGCAACAATGTAGTGCAACAATGTAGCGAAACAAAGTAGAGCGACAATGTAGTGCAACAATGTAGCGCAACAAAGTAGCGCAACAAAGTAGCGCAACAATGTAGTGCAACAAAGTAGTGCAACAATGTAGCGCAACAAAGTAGCGCAACAAAGTAGCGCAACCATGTAGCGCAACAATGTAGCGCAACAATGTAGCGCAACAAAGTAGCGCAACAATGTAGCGCAACAATGTAGCGCAACAATGTAGCACAACGAAGTAGTGCAACAAAGTAGTGCAACAATGTAGTGCAACAATGTAGCGCAACAATGTAGCGCAACAATGTAGCGCAACAAAGTAGCGCGACAATGTAGCGCAACAATGTAGCGCAACAAAGTAGCACAACAAAGTAGTGTGACAAAGTAGCGCAACAAAGTAGTGCAACAAAGTAGCGCAACAAAGTAGCACAACAATGTAGCGCAACAATGTAGCACAACAATGTAGCGCAACAATGTAGTGCAACAAAGGAGCGCAACAATGTAGCGCAACAATGTAGCGCAACAATGTAGCACAACAAAGTAGCGCAACAATGTAGCGCAACAATGTAGCGCGACAATGTAGCGCGACAATGTAGCGCGACAAAGTAGTGCAACAATGTAGCGCAACAAAGTAGTGCAACAATGTAGTGCAACAATGTAGCGCAACAATGTAGCGCAACAATGTAGTGCAACAATGTAGCGCAACAATGTAGTGCAACAAAGTAGTGCAACAATGTAGCGCAACAAAGTAGTGCAACAATGTAGCGCAACAATGTAGCACAACAATGTAGCGCAACAAAGTAGTGCAACAAAGTAGTGCACCAATGTAGTGCAACAATGTAGTGCAACAATGTAGCGCAACAATGTAGCGCAACAAAGTAGTGCAACAATGTAGTGCAACAAAGTAGTGCAACAATGTAGTGCAACAATGTAGCGCAACAAAGTAGCGCAACAAAGTAGTGCAACAATGTAGTGCAACAAAGTAGTGCAACAATGTAGTGCAACAAAGTAGTGCAACAATGTAGTGCAACAATGTAGCACAACAATGTAGCACAACAAAGTAGCGCAACAAAGTAGCACAACAAAGTAGCGCAACAAAGTAGCGCAACAATGTAGCCCAACAATGTAGCACAACAATTTAGCGCAACAATGTAGCGAAACAATTGAGTGCAACAATGTAGCACAACAATGTAGTGAAACAATTTAGTGCCACAATGTAGTGCAATAATGTTGTGCAACAATGTCGTTCAACAATGTCGTTCAAAACGTAGCGCGACAACGTAGCGCAACAACGTAGTGCAACACTTTAGCGCGGCAATGTAGCGCGGCAATGTAGCGCAGCAATGTAGCGCAGCAACGTAGCGCAGAAACGTAGCGCGGCAACGTAGTCACTTCAGTTGTCGGACCTTGCTTGTTCTTCTTCGCCTCTTCTGTCATGTGACCTCTGAACCTCAACATGCATCCCTGTCACTCTCCTTTGCTGTGTCTCCTACCTCACTATCTTCTCCTTCCTCTACCCTCCTTCTCTTTCTCTTTAGTCTTTTCCATCCATCATTTTACTTCCTCTGTTCATTTCTGCCTTCCGACAGACTCCTTATTGAATATTATTTCACCTTCTCTCCGTTTGTAGGCCTACTTCTGGTTGATTTCCATGATAACACCCTCCGCCTCTCTCCCTTTCTCTTTATTTCTTTCCGCATATTTTTAGCTCAGTGGTCGTCAGGAATGTGTATTTCATTGTGCCCTGTGAACTTGATAGCACTTTGTGTGTGTGTGTGTGTGTGTGTGTGTGTACCATCATTGTGAGGACATTGTGACATTTTGGCTGGTCCTCGCTTCTTCAAAGGCCAAATGGAGGATTCTGATTTGGTTTTAAGGTTCAGGTTGTAATTAGGTGACGGTTAGGTTAGGGTACGGTTTGGGGTTAGGTAATTGGTTGTGATGGTTAAGTTATGACATCAGAGGCTAGGAAATGAAGCATTTCAATGAGGGTCCTCACTCAGATAGAGGTACAGGAATGTATGTGTGTGTGTGTGTGTGTGTGTGGTCTTCATGCTTTCAGACATTCAGACCAAGTGGTTCACATACAGTCATACAGAACACACACACACACACACACACACACACACACACACACACACACACACACACACACACACACACTTAGTGAGTCTGAGTATGCAGTGGAAGTGAATGGGCGCCTTTCTTCTGTATCCTGGTAGGTGGTCACTTACTGTACCACACACACACACACACACTCACACAGATGCCACCATATGAACATGGTTATGCATGGTTATGTAACTATTAATATCATCTCCAGAGGATCCAATCAGCTTTACTGAAACATAAACTCTAGATTTGTAATCTATGTTGTTGATTTTATATATTTAGTTTGGTTTGAAACTCTTATTTCTATAACTTGCGTCCTACTTCCTGTGGACTGGATCATAGTGTGTGCAGCTGCTGCTGTAGAGCTCACAGTGCAGGTAATACGGTATTCCACCGGGAGCCAGCGGTTGTTGTGTCATTATTTCCCCTTGAAAACGGGCGAGCGGGTCCGGCTGCGTTCATTAGAAACCACGTGAGCTGCAAGCCGTGGAGCAGAGTCCATCAACGGGTCCATTAACCCCTCCTGTGCTGGTCTGCTTTGACAATGTGCTGGGAGACGGGTTCATTATTTTGTGTTTGGAGTGAATATTCAGTGATCTGAGAACAGAGCGGACTGGAGGGGAAACTTCTCTCCGTCTTCTTAAAGTCCGCTCACGGTTTGACGGGAGTCTCTGCGGCGCTCTCCGACACGAGGACGGTCTGGTCCGTGTCCTGAGGTTCACCGGCATCTGGCTGGGGCCGGTTTTCCACCCGAGGGTCCTTCCAGTGGCTGAAGGACGGCTTCCAGGAACCAACCCCAGAAATACTGGTAACATCAGGCTGGACAGACGGAGGAGAAGGAAAGGAAAAGAAAGAGGCGGGGTTCCTACGGTCATGGAAAAGCTGGACGTCATGGAATTTTTAAATGGTTATTTTCAGGCCTGGAAAAACCTTGAAACAAATGAAATCCCCAAAAGTTTTGGAAAAGTCATGAAAATGTGTTATATATATATTAATATGTTGATTTACGCTGAGTTTGAAATAAGTAATATGCTTTTAAAAGAAAGATGCTCAAAATATAAGCCGGCCTACACTCTCATACCAGTGAACACACCCTAACTGAAGTTCAGGGTTCACTACAGATTTAACCAGGCTACAGATGGAAAAGTACTCATTGTTAGTTTAAATACTAAATGTTCTCACTTTTTCGTGTATACATTGAGATTTCACAAAATATTTGGTCCTGGAAATCCATTGGTCAACATGTGGATGAACCCAGAAGGGAGAAAGAGGCCGGAGGTTATTCACATTCATCTTTTTGTGAAATAGTTTATTATAAATTAACAAAACAAAGAGGCAAACGTGTGTTAAAGCAGTTTAAATCAACCTTGTCTTGAGATTTCCTGAAAGGAGCAATGTTTGAAAATGGTCGTGAATGAACGTCAATGGTCGATGGAGCATTACCGGCTTCCACGCGATCAATGTCGGCCTTTTTGTCGGTGGTCAAATAAATTGGCTGCAGAAATGTTGGCAACACAACATTCTTCTTCTTTCCAATCCTTTTCAATGACGGTAGACATGAAAAGTAAGAAAAGGAACAGACTTCGTTGCGAAAATTTACAGCAACAGTCACATTGATTTTCACTAAATATTCATTAAGTTATGTTTTTGTGTGAAATTCGCTTTTTTGTTGCTTTTGTTATTTGAACACAGTGATTTTGTGCACTAATAAAATATATACCTGTGTTTTGAAGAAATCATATTTTATTTTTCCAATTACGAAGGGTTCGGCATTGATGAAGCTTGCAGGGTTCAGTTCCTCCAATAAGGTTAAGAATAATAATAATAATAATCATTTATTTTATATAGCGCTTCTCAAGGCATGCCGACATCCCGAAGTCGCTTTACAGAGTCCAGTAGTCACACACACAGTCATCCCGGTGGTGGTAAGCTACATCAGTAGCCACAGCTGCCCTGGGGCAGACTGACGGAAGAACCACTGTGTACACACACACGTACCTCCACTCTACAGCGATCGCCCTTCATGACAAATAAACGTGTGAGCCGGTGTGCTGTGAGCTGGTGCTGTTGAATCTTTCAGAATGGGATTATTAAACGTCTTCAGAAGAGTCGGTGTTCACATGGAGAGGTGGGCAGCTGGGAACTCGTCATACTCATCAGGTCTGGATAGTGGAATATGCCTACTACCAACTACGCCATGGCCCTGCTGAGACTCCGCCCACTCCTCCTCTCTACCTCCATCTGCCTGATGGATCGTGGAGATCATCGTGGAATATGCCGACTACCAACTCTTCATCCACTCTGTGGTATTCATTGTGTTGTTACTGTGTTTTAATTTGTGTGTAATGATTCCTTCTGGTCACATGACATCTATTGTTCTGTCCATCCTGGAGAGGGATCCTCCTCTGTTCTCTCCTCAAGGGTTCTTCCCATTTTTACCCCTGAAGGGTTATTTGGGAGTTGTTCCTGATCCAATGTGAGGTCAAAGGTCAAAGGTCAGGGATGTCTATGTGTACAGATTGTAAAGCACTCTGAGACACATTTGTAATTTGTGAAAATGGGCTCTACAAATAAACTGAATTGAATTGAATAGTCATTTCTCATCGGCAGTCTAATTATGCAAAGCATCAGGAATGCATCGTTTTTTTTACCAGAGCAAACTATCCATTTGCGAAAATAGATAAATATGTGAATACATTTATTTTTACAAACATTCATATGACTCCTGGGGTTTCGTCTTTTTCCAAATATCAACATATTTTCCGTTAAGCGTGACTTTGGTGTGTATAAAAAAAGCAGCAGGTCAACATACAAACACATTCAGACTGATCCACAGTCGTTCTCTCACTTCCTGGGAGATGCCCGGTATCCGCGGACGTCTCCTCTCAGTAAGCGAAGATGACGTCGTACGTCATCTGACGCCCGTTGTCCCACGCGTACAGCTTCTTGTCGAGCGGGCAGTAGGCCAGCTGGGCGGTGTGGGCGTGCGCGTTGGTGAACGCCAGGCTGGGCACGGTGTGCGTGAGCGTGTGCGTGTCGAAGGCGTAGGTGACGTTGGCGTCGCGCCGCTCCATGCTGTTCACGGCGTAGAGCACGCCGCACACCAGGAAGCTGTTCCCGAAGCGGCCGCGCCGGAGTCCCGTCCGGAAGCTCTGGATGGGCTGCAGGTCTCGGTGGCGCAGGTGGATGAGGAGGGTCACTTCCTGGTGGAAGCCCTCCGTGTCCAGAGCCGGGTAGAGCAGCCACAGGCCGGACTCGTCCACCGCAAACTCCAACTGAAAGACAGAGGCGTCGCTTCAGGTTTAAGAAACTAAGATACAATCACATGGAATGTTTCATTACCGGAACATCGACAAAAAAGTTTGGGGTCACCCAGACAATTTCGTGTTTTTCATGAAAACTCACTTTTATGTTTCAAATGAATTTCAAAATGAATATAAAATATTGTCAAGATATTGACAACAATAGAAATAATGATTTTTACTTGAAATATACATTTTGTTCTTCAAACTTCAAGCTCAAAGGAAAAAATCAGTTCAGCACCAAATGACAGAAAGGGACTATATGAGCGACTAGCTAAACCAAAAACAGCATTGATCAACTCAAGAGCCTCAGCAGGAGGTGGAGACCAGGCACGTCTCTAGGATTTGGATATATCCGGGGCTTAGCCAGTGCGAGGGGGGGGGGTGCTAGTGAGTTTTTCTCGTGAGAGTGTGCTCACCTGTGTGCGCGGATGTGTCGGCGCGTATCACGGCAGAGCGATGCGCGTTATGGGAGCGGCGGCGCTGGGTTTAGCCCAGAAGAGTGAAGCAGCGAAATTTGTAGACATAGAAACACTCTCAGACAGCAGCTTGCTGTTACGTGCGCCTGCTGCCAGCCTGACTCCGCTGCTTTGGGTGAATGACGTCACGTGCGACCTGGAGGTGTTAACCACTTGTGTACCAAATCGTTTTTTTTTTTTGGTTGAAAACATTCGGGGCTAATGAAAAAACATCCGGGGCTTTAGCCTAGGGACGCCACTGGTGGAGACCAAAACGGAGCTAAAGGACGGTGAATACCGGGCGTACGTTCATCAGGTGGACAGAAACTCCCCTAGAAATTAATGATAATAATACTCTAAAATAGCTAAATATGCTAATAAGTTTGTTGTTTAAGTTCCTCTTATCAACTTAAAGAAGATATGTCTGTGTTATGTTCACATCTTGTTTCTGCTCCCCCCTACTGGACAAAAAGAGTAGTTTTTGCACGTTTTCTTCAATTTTTATTTCCACGTTGGGTCTGTAGAGAAACTGAAACCTGGGCTCGGCAGCTGTGTCTGGCAGCCCACGCTGTGAACACGCCGTTGTTCCTACTCCTTCTCCACTTGACCTTTTGAACTCTCATGATTTGCAGTGTTTTTGTTCCCCTCCCTGACCTTTCAAAGGGTCCCGAGTGAACATTCCACTCGTAAATCACCGTGCAGTGTTTTCCGTACAGTTGAATCCCAGTTCAGGGTCTTACTTCCGTCTGTGTCCGGTGAGCCTGCTCCTCCAGGATGGCGTCATGCAGCGTGGTCCAGGCCGCCACGTATCTGTGTCTCAGGTCATATCGGATGACGTCCCTGCTGAAGGCCCGGTTGTAGTAGAAAGCTCCATTGAACACGACGTGGCCGGTCCCAGTGAAGCTGTAGGGCAGCTTGTATGAATTACTTGCCTGACCTGAGCAGGAGGCACACACAGAGAACATCCATGCAACTGGTCAGGCTCGCAGTTCACAGCATGACCTTTGGAACTCGTGTAACCGTGGCTGTGTCTCAAGGTGTGACCATCCAGCAGCTATTGAAAGTATTTTTGTCGTGATATTTATCTGGCTCTTTTTTTAACGGCTGTTCCAACTTTAGAGCGGATATAAGAAGTGGCAACATCGCTCATTGGTTTGTGGACTGACGTTCTTGAAGCCTTGAGTTCTGCATTTTGCCGGTCGCCATCTTGGTTTTTGCAACCAGAAGTGACACGAGAGGGCGGAGCAAAGTACAACTGATCGCTGAGTCAAAACATTTTAAGTGGCAAAATTGTTATGCTTGTTATGTTAAGAAAAGGACCTTAAATTACTTCTGCTGTAATCTGGCGCGATAGAGAAAATTACAGGGGGGCGGGCGGAGATATATATTTTTTCAACTCAAAATTGTCTGGGAGCCATCTGCCGTCACCGGAAGAGCCAGATATGGCTCGCGAGCCATAGGTTCCCGACCCCTGCCCATACTCTATGGTCTATTTGTCTCTAAATGGACAATAAATAACTAAATGATGACATCATGCTATATAGAAGAAGACTTGAAACTAGAGATTGTTTACAATGTTTACTGAGGGAATACATCAAGAGAGAAGTAGAGTAACTTTCTCTATAGACTTCTATACAACCAAAGGAGTCGCCCCCTGGTGGTCAGGAGAGTGAATACAGCCTAAAGGCACTTCCTTGACTTCACTTTCCAGACCCAGACATTGCCTTCCAAACACACAGTCATACACACACACACACACACACACACAACTCCCATACCTGATTTGAAGGTGTCCATGTCTCGGAACTCTAAGAGAGTGTTTCCATAGTATCCATTAGTCAGGTAGATGACGTTGCCATGGCCGCGCCCATCTCTCATCCAGGCTCCGTCACTCAGGCCGTAAGAGTTCCTCTGAACTGGTTCAGAGATGCTGGCTACTGTGTCCTTACACACTGCTGAAGAACACACATGGAGGTGACACTATGAATACGGACTTGGCTGTAATACGTGCATCTCTATCAGATAAATGACAGTACGACATGTATCTCTACCAGGCTTTCTCGTGGTCTTTGGTTGGTCAGCGGGGCTCTCCGTCCAGCTGAGTCGACTTTTGGGTCCCGAGTCTGCTATGGAGGACTTATCAATGGGTGGAGCGGTACTGGTATCTGAGAGTGAGGTGGTATGCTGATTGACATGCGGGGTGGTAGCCCGAACAGTAGGAGAAGTTTCGTGGGAAGTAGTTATCGGTTTGGTTGCCATTCGTTTTGGAGCCGTCTGTGGGATGTTCGTGGTGGATTCAGTCGTTAGTTTGATGGTGGTGGGAGGTGGGTTGGTTGTCGTTGTGGTTCGTTGGGTGGTGGGAGGTGGGTTGGTTGTCGTTGTGGTTCGTTGGGTGGTGGTTGCCAGTTTGGTCGTCGTTGGTTTTGAAGTTGTCGGTGGTAAATTAGTGGTTAATTCAGTTGTTAGTTTGATGGTGGTGGCAACTGGTTTGGTTGTAGTTGGGGTTCGTTGGGTGGTGGTTGTTGTTGGCTTTGATGTTGTCGGTGGTAAGTTGGTGGTTGATTCAGTCGTTAGTTTGATGGTGGTGGGAGGTGGTTTGGTTGTAGTTGTGATTCGTTGGGTGGTGGTTGCCAGTTTGGCAGTCGTTGGTTCTGAAGTTGTCGGTGGTAAGTTGGTGGTTGATGTGTTCTTTAGTTTGATGGTGGTGGGAACTGGTTTGGTTGTAGTTGTGGTTCGTTGGGTGGTGGTCAGGGGAGCAGTTGGTTGCTGGGTGGGTGCAGGTCTGCTCAGTCTCCTCGGTAGTTCCTCTAAGTCTAGCTGTGTGCTCACGTTGGTTGAAGGTCCTGGACTCCTGGTGGGGGAAGTCCTGGTAGGGGGGAGTGACTCAGGAATTAGTAAGTCCACTGAAACATTTGTTGTTCCAGTTCCTGCAAAAGAAGCAACAAGAGAAGTAGAAGTGAGGACATGTTGTGGACAGTTAGAGAGGATCTGTGTCTGAACCTTGTCCTCTCACTACTGGGGTCCCTCAAGGCTCCGTCCTGGGTCCCCTCCTCTTCCCTCTGTACACTAATTATCTCGGCTCCTGCTTTTTGGTTTTTACTTTTAATTTATTCATCTGGTTGATGAACATGTTTTTGATTTGGTAGGTCATAGCTATGCTGATGACACCCAACTGATCCTCTTGTTTCCCCAATCTGAGGGGGGGGGGGGGGTAGTTCAGGTTGTTGCCATCAGGTGGACACAGAGTGATACAAAGCATCACAGTAATGTGGGTATGCTCGACTTACTACTCTTCCCTTTTCCTTTCTTGTCCTCCTCTTCGTAGCCCTCTCCCTCCGCCTTGTAGAAGGTCACGCCCCTGATGGCCATGCCGCTCTTGTCTGTGATAGGCTGCTTTGGCTCGGGCTTGTCTCTGATTGGCTTTTGAGTCCCCGTCTTGTTCCTGGTTGGCTGCGGCTTCAGTCCATCTCGCTGTTGGTCGTTCTTCAGCGGACCGTCGGAGCTCTTCTGCAACGGAACACGACATTCATTCCCGTCTAGTTCCTAAAGAATACAGGGTTTGCAGGTGAGATCATGTCTCTGATATTGATAAGTAAGACCTCATATTTTAAAGGTGGTTAATACCTGCTTGTTGCCGTGGGCAACGGCTCCACTTTTTGGCCCCGAGCGCTCCAAATCATTCGCTTTCTTTTTCTTCTGCTGGGCCTTCCTCTCCTTCTCCTTTTCTTTTGCTCTTTCCTTTGCGCGTTCTTTCTCTCTTGCTCTCGCAGTCAAATTACGGGCAGACTGGAGAACACACACACACACACACACACACACACAAGCACAAGCACACACTCCATCCTAAGCTGGATTCACAAAGGGCTTACTTCATTGCAAACTACTTAAAGAATATATTTTAGAAATATAACAAATACTATAATTTATATAGTTTTTTTAAATTCCACGTACTTGTTAAAGGCACCAGTTCCAAAAATGTAAACAAATATAGGAAAAGAAGCTTTTCACTTTACCAATACACAGGATGTGTTATCATAAAAGCCCACAGTGGGTTTCTCCTAAACTCCAAAAGTACATCCATTGTCCAATTTAGCTATAATTATGAAAATGACAAGTATGCATTCTGGGAGGAGCTTCAGTCGTTGGCTGAAGGAAAGCATCCGTTCAAATCCTTTAGTCTTCCTCAAACAAAGCAGATTTGTTCTAAAGTGACATTAATATAAAACCATTATAGCGGATGACTATGGGGTCAGATCAGTCTCAATAGTTGCAAATGCACCCATCTGATTGGCTACAGGTAGGTCTGTGTTAAAAGAAACGCATTTGCGAATAGAGGGACAGGGGAGTCTCAAAAACCCAAACAAATGTGTAGCGATCAACAAACAAACACATGGTAATGTATTCATGTGCATTGGAATGTATTTGTGAATCTGTTTTTTTGCATTTTTGAGTCTCTCTGTGTGCATTTTCAATTATTGAAGCTGATCTCACCCCGTAGAGCAGGGCTGTCAAACTCATTTTCACCGTGGGCCACATCAGCATCATGGCCGCCCTCTTAAAGGGCCGGTGTAACTGAAACACGGTATCAACTACTACTGCCAAATATAATGTTAAATAACTCTATTTGGATTTTATTATTGTTATTTAAGTGTAGAAATATTACATATTAAGAAAATGTCTCTAATATTACAAAATAAATCCATTTAATTTGAAACCTTCAAAATAAAAGCACATGAAAATATGTCTTTTCAAGCTGTCAGGCGCCACATAAAATGACGTGGTGGGCCGAATTTGGCCCGCGGGCCTTTTGTTTGACACCTGTGCCCTAGAGGATTGTCCTGTGGATGTGAGTATGAGTGTGTGAGTGTGTGTGTGTGTGTGTGCTGACCTTCTCCATGTTGTCCACCCTGGTGAGCAGCTTTGTGGTGACTGAGTGGAGCTTTAACAAGTCCATTCCGTACAGAGAGCCCTCCAACAGGTCGATGATAGTCGCCAGCTGAAGGGTCAGAACCAGGAAGTGACACACAGACCAACAGGAAGTGACACACAGACCAACAGGAAGTGACACACAGACCAACACGAAGTGACTCATAGACCAACAGGAAGTGACTCATAGACCAACAGGAAGTGACTCATAGACCAACAGAAAGTGACACATAGACCAACAGGAAGTTACACATAGACCAACAGGAAGTGACAAACAGACCAACATAAAGTGACACACAGACCAACAGGAAGTGACACATAGACCAACAGGAAGTGACACACAGACCAACAGGAAGTGACACATAGACCAACAGGAAGTGACACACAGACCAACACGAAGTGACACACAGACCAACAGGAAGTGACAAACAGACCAACAGGAAGTGACACACAGACCAACAGGAAGTGACACACATACCAACAGGAAGTGACATACAGACCAACAGGAAGTGGCACACAGACCAACAGGAAGTGACACACAGACCAACAGGAAGTGACACACAGACCAACAGGAAGTGACACACAGACCAACAGAAAGTGAAGCACATGGATTGGTCCTCTGGGAGTCGTCTTTGCCCAGAGGTCAAAGCTCGTGGAGAACCCGTTGTCCTCGACAACAGGAACACTCGTTGTGAAGCCGCTCCCACCTTGACGTCGTCTCTGCCGGCCTCCTGCAGCTTCTTGAAGCGGTACTCTCCCTCACAGGGGTTGACGGCGGACGCCGGCGCCATGCACACACACGTCTTGCAGTCCGTCCCCTTGGTTACCGTCTCCACGGTGTAGGAATCCCAGGACGGCGGGCCGGACGCCGCCGGGTCGGCGTCGTGGACGCGGCTGCAGTCGGAGCGTCTCATTGGCCGGACGATGCAGCGGCACAAGCAGTCGGAGCCCGAAGACACGGTCTTCACTTTGTCGTAGTCGCCCAGCAGCTGCAGGACAGTCGAGTTAGACTGAAGCGTTAATGAGCGAACACACACACACACACACACACACACACACACACACACACACACACACACACACACACACACACACACACACACACACACACACACACACACACACACACACACACTTCACCTCCACGTCTATTTGATCTTATTAGTCCTAAATATTAACAGACAAAGCGTGGCAGCGTTGGTGATGGAGAGCTGCCTGAGAAGAAGATACAGGCTCTTTGAGGCTGGAGCACTTACACACACACACACACACACACACACACACACACACACACACACATGCACACAGACAAATATACACACGCACACAGACACACACACACACACATGCACACACACACAGACACATATACACACGCACACACACACACATGCACACACACACAGACACACACATAAGCATACACACATGCACACACACATACACACACACGCATATAAACATGCACACACACAAATATACACACACACATAAACATAGGCATACACACATGCACACACACACATGTCCACACACACATAATCATACACACATGCGCACACACATACACACATGCACACACACACATGTACACACACATACAGGACTGTCTCAGAAAAT
The DNA here is from genome assembly GCF_029220125.1 of Pseudoliparis swirei. NCBI lineage: Eukaryota > Metazoa > Chordata > Actinopteri > Perciformes > Liparidae > Pseudoliparis > Pseudoliparis swirei. The sequence continues at coordinate 22,580,475 of NC_079395.1, read as the reverse complement.
TAGAATATTGTGATAAAGTTCTTTATTTTCTGTAATGCAATTAAAAAAACAAAAATGTCATGCATTCTGGATTCATTACAAATCAACTGAAATATTGCAAGCCTTTTATTCTTTTAATATTGCTGATTATGGCTTACAGCTTAAGAAAACTCTAAAATCCTATCTCATAAAATTTTAATATTTCCTCAGACCAAGTAAAAAAAAGATTTATAACAGCTGAGTGTTTGTCAAGGCTCAGGAAACCCTTGCAGGTGTTTCGAGTTAATTAGACAATTCAAGTGATTTGTTTAATACCCTACTAGTATACTTTTTCATGATATTCTAATATTTAGAGATAGGATATTTGAGTTTTCTTAAGCTGTAAGCCATAATCAGCAATATTAAAAGAATAAAAGGCTTGCAATATTTCAGTTGATTTGTAATGAATCCAGAATGCATGACATTTTTGTTTTTTTAATTGCATTACAGAAAATAAAGAACTTCATCACAATATTCTAATTTTCTGAGACAGTCCTGTAATCATTCACACATGCGCACACACATATACACGTGCACACATTTACACACACATGCACGCACAAGCACATGTACACACACACATGTACACACACGTGCACACACGTCATCTGACCGGAAGTGATCAGTTTATTGAAAGCGTCTCAAAGTAAAACTAGAACGGGCACTCGGTAGAGCGCATACCTTCGCATATCACAAGATTGGGCATTGAATTATGAACATTTTGGCATTAGTTGCATGCCAATTGGACAAAAATGTATCGTGCTTTGGTAAAAAAAGATGTTGACCTTTTCATGACCTTGACCTTGACCTTTGACCCGATTGAGCCCAAAATATAATCAAATGGTCCCCGGATAATAACCATTCATCCCACCAAATTTAAAGCGATTCAAGAAGATTTTGACCTGTTCATAACCTTTGACCTTGACCTTGGACCCGATCGATCCCAAAATCTAATCAACTGGTCCCCGGATAATAACTAATCATCCCACCAAATTTCATGCGATTCGGTTTAATACTTTTTGAGTTTTGTGAATAACACGCATACAAATAAATAAATAAATAAACTAGAATGGGCACTCGGTAGAGTGCATACCTTCGCATATCACAAGATTGGGCATTGAATTATGAACATTTTGGCATTAGTTGCATGCCAATTGGACAAAAATGTATCGTGCTATGGTAAAAAAAGAGTTTGACCTTTCCATGACCTTGACCTTGACATTTGACCCGATTGATCTCAAAATCTAATCAAATGGTCCCCGGATAATAACCAATCATCCCACCAAATTTCATGCGATTCAAGAACAGTTTGACCTGTTCATGACCTTTGACCTTGACCTTTGACCCGATCGATCCCAAAATCGAATCAACTGGTCCCCGGATAATAAACAATCATCCCACCAAATTTCATGCGATTCGGTTCAATACTTTTTGAGTTCTGCGAAAGATTTTGACCTGTTCATGACCTTTGACCTTTGACCCGATCGATCACAAAATCTAATCAACTGGTCCCCGGATAATAAACAATCATCCCACCAAATTTCATGCGATTCGGTTCAATACTTTTTGAGTTCTGCGAAAGATTTTGACCTGTTCATGACCTTTGACCTTTGACCCGATCGATAGATTGCATTCAAAATTAAATACAAATAAAGAATGTAAATAAATAATAATGATCCACTCCTGGGTGTAGTATTGTTCTGAGTGTGCAGGTATGACGTCACCCACCTGGCTGATGATGTTCTCCTGGTTGTCCAGCTCCTCGTCCAGAGGCTCGGCGGCGGCAGCAGGAGCGTCCCTCCCCGGGGACTGCTGCTCCGCCCCCCGCCGGCCCTCCGGGTCTCTAGCCCCGCGGGGGGCGTCCCGGTCCGGCTCCAGAGCCCCGAGTCCGGTCACCGCCCAGCAGGCGACGAGCAGCGGCAGCCGGAGCCACATGTCTGCGCCTCGAGGAGTGAAGACGCACGGCCAGACAGTCCAGGTTTATCCAGAGGTCCTCAAACGCGTCTTGACGTGTCGCTCAGTGAGTTGAGCCTGAACACAACAGACTCCACTGGGATGGAGTCTGTCAGGGGGAATGAACAATGTGGTAATTGCAAAGTTTAAAAACTATTTGGTTCCATGTGACGTGTCACGAGGTGGAGTCACGAGGTGGAGACGGACGGGACTTGGACCTCCACACGGGACCCGGTCCAATGCAGGACTGGCTGTTGAGAGAGAGAGAGAGAGAGAGAGAGAGAGAGAGAGAGAGAGAGAGAGAGAGAGAGAGAGAGAGAGAGAGAGAGAGAGAGAGAGAGAGAGAGAGAGAGAGAGAGAGAGAGAGAGAGAGAGAGAGAGAGAGAGAGAGAGAGAGAGAGAGAGAGAGAGAGAGAGAGAGAGAGAGAGAGAGAGCCAATCATCCCTTAAAGCTACAGTCGCCCACATTTTAATTCTCCATCATCCAGGCACACCGTACAAAGCCCAGTTGGAGATATAGTGCCACCTAGTGGTGAGTTTCAGATTGCACCCAACTGAATATCCTCCCTATGGAAGGCTGTTGGAGTTCAATTTACTTTACAACCTGGTTATAAACATAATCTATTGACTTTTGTTTTCTTTGAGTGAAACATCCGAAGCCAATAACATCATGAGGCATCACGCATCATGACAATCAATCATATTTATTCTTTTTAAACACCCTTCAGTGGACCTTGATGGAGTTACCACCCAGTAATAATATAATAATAGCACCACCCGTGCTTCCTCTATATCAGGGGCGTCAAACTCATCTTCACCGTGGGCCACATCAGCATCATGGCCGCCTCTTAAAGGGCCGGTGTAACTGAACATACTGTTAGATAACTCTGCATTTGATTATTGTTTATTCAAGAGTAGAAATATTGTACACAAGAACATTTCTCTAATATTATAACACAAATCCATTTAGTTTGTAACCTTCAAAATAAAAGCACAAGATATAAAGGTGATCATATGTCTTTCAAGCCGTCAGGGGCCGCATAAAATGACGTGGTGGGCCGCATTCGGCCCGCGGGCCTTGTGTTTGACACCTGTGGTCTATATCATCACGGCCATCATCATTCACCTCAACCCTTCCCAAACTCTGGCTCGTGACCCACCGGTGGGCCAAAGGAGCTTGTATTAGGGTCGCTAATAAGTTTGAAGAATTTCTATCATAATCTTTTTATATAAAATGTGTATCTGCAGTTCTCCTTTGAGCCACACGAGGAACCCTGGATGTTTGGATTGTTCCGATAATTGTAACCCGTACGTATGATATTGAATCGAATATAAAAAGGCTGGCGTACATTTTGGTTGATTTATTGACGTGGAGAGGAAACAATGGATCTTTAACTCTAATTTATATCTATATATTTATACAAAATAAACTGAATATCTGATAAGTATTGACCATGTGACAAAGTGATCACAGCTGCGTGCCATTGAAAGTTATGAGTAATGTCTTGATATCATTGGGTGACTGTGGGTCGGGGGTTAGCAGGTCTGTCTTTCAATCGGGGTTGGCGGTTCAATCCCCGCCCTAATCAATGTGTCCTTGAGCAAGGCACTTAACCCTGAGTGTCTCCCTGTTTCTGGTGTATGAATGTCACATGACTGTAACTCTCTTTGGTTGTATGTGTTTTATTGTTTAATTGTTAACTTCTCTTTATACATAGAATCTGAACAATTGAAATATGTGGATGTGAGATTCTGAACACTAATAAAATATAATAAAAAATAAAAAAAAGTAAACAAAACAAAAAAGCAGTTAACATTAAAGTCCTCCTCCATTAAAAATAAATAAAAATAAAGTCTCTTTGAATTAAAAGCTTCAGCTAAATGTAAAGTAAGACACAAAGGTTACATTTGACACATCTTAACCCATCCGAGGCCTTTTATTGTTTTTTACCTGTATTTTGGTTAGGCCGCCTCCCCTTGTTCTGAACCACCAATGAGCCTCCAAGCAACCAGTTGACGTCCTTGTGGGTTCTCGGAGGCCTTTGCCTGGATGCTCGGGCACCATCATTTCACCACAGGTAAAAACAGAAGCCCTGGCACATCGCTCGTGTCGAGCGTCGGGCCTCGCGGTTCGGTTCTGTCCTTCCTTCTCGTGGACAGAGAGGTTGACCACGACAATGACGAGTCAAACACGGGGGGGGGGGGGGGGGTGGCCACAAAGAGCGTTTATTCAGAGGACGGAACCACCTCATGCACGCCGGCGGGGGGGTTTACACTTCTGGTTCATCTCTCAGCTCGACCACTCAAAGTATTCAAGAAGAAAAACTCCCGAAACAAATATTCCTTTTTACTTTTTTACATCTTCTTCAGGTGACAAACCCGTCCTACGCGAGTTCACATTCGCCCAATCAAACGATCCGCTTTGCAACCACGAACGCAACGACGAGCGTCTCCTGTGAATCCGTCGATACAACGCGTGTCGGGTTAGAACATGTCAAGATTATTCAGTTTGACACATTCCATGAAACGTAATGGAGACCTGGGGGCGTCCATCCTGGAGTGAGTGGGGTCACATTGCTGGTTCACTTTTAACCGTGGTAGGGTGGTGGTGGGGGGGGGGGTTGGCACGGTAACCGTGTGCCGCATGGCTCCGGAGCGGATTCAGTTTGTGAGGATCCGATGTAAACGACGTCTGATTGGTCGTGCTGCTGTCCATGTCTACAGGATGCAGGACCCGCCCCCCTCGGCTTCTGATTGGCTTGCGCTTGATATTCTTACACTAACCCACTACTGCTTTAGTCCAGTCACACAACGCCCCCAAACAAGACGAGGGGCCAAGGCCACGCCCACTTCAGGACAGGAAGTGGACAGTGTAATACGTCATCTTTGTTCCAGAGCAACTTTGACCTCACCCAACACATGTTGCTACGAGCCAATCAGAAGCAGAGGGAGGCGGGTCATGACTTGCTCCATCCTCAGAAAAAGAAATGTACTGACAAAATATGCAGATTTTACAATAGAGTGAAGAGTAATGAAGATCAAAGGAGAGATTTAGAGTTCCATGATAGGTGTCACATCTAGTTGGACACTGATCTCACTGATTTCACCGATTTAGCTCCCAGTAAATCAAAACATTGCCAAATTGATGTTGGTCAGAATACCTTCGTAAAAAATATATCATCTCCACTTTTTGCTGTTTATTTAATTGTTAACTGTCTTTTAAAAATGAATTTCAGCTGCATATCTCCTGGTCTTCTTCTTGTCCTTTATGAATTAATCTGCCATTTTCTGGAGCTCAGCGCTGGATCAGTTAACCAACAGCATCCAGTCAGAGCTTCAGAGATCAGTGGAACACAAGTTCATATTTACAGACCCACAACACAAAGGAAGCTGCTGCCGCTTCAGTGTCTTTCAGCTGAGTTGAAAAGTCAGCATGCAGGAAACAGGAAGTGATCCGTTACTTCTTGCGTGGCACCTTGTCGCCGAGCGGCACTTCATCCATCAGTTTCTGCAGAGGGACACGAAGAGATATCAGTGTATAATATATATATATATATATTTCTATATAAATATATATATATATATATTAGGGCTGTCAGCGTTAACGCGTTAATCTATGCGATTAATTTGGCCGCGTTAACGCACTAAAATATTTTAACGCAATTAACGCAACTTTGTTTACTTCCGGTGTTCGTTGACGTTTTTTCACTCCCCTGAATTTCAAAACGCGGCAGTACGGTTTGACACCGTTTCCGTTTTTAAAACAATTATTTCTCCGCGAAAATAAGGATCATAAATCAGTTTAACTCGTGGATGAATCAGTCGGGTTTCCTCCTGCTCCTCCTTCCTCCCGTCTCCCCCTCCGATACACAGAGGAACGAAGGGGCGACGTGTCGGGTGACGCGGCGCGGAAAGAACGCGACACACGAAACCTTCAACGTGATTTGTCAATCCGTTTGTCTGTCAACATTTTGCGAAAAAAACAACCAATGAACACTCAGTAAATCACAAGGACCTCCCACCTCACAGGTGAGGCTCATTAGCAGCCTGTCAGTCAGAGAGCAGAGAACACGACACCAGGACAACTGAGCCTCATTGAATAGAGCTGAGATTGTTCTGGAATGTTTGATGTAGAACACGTGGGTATGTCTCATATGCAAACGCCTTTAAAAGGTGAATTTAATTTTTTTTGTAAAATGTATAAAATGAGCCCAGCCTGTGAATGTCAGTCAGTTACCAAGGCCACTGGTTCTGCTGTTCAGTGTTAAAGATGACAGGACCAATGGGGTCTCAATATACTTCTTTTTTTTTACTAATCTGATGTTTCACTGAAGAAACAATTTATCATCCACGATATTAAATACCTCGCTGGCACTTTATAGGTAGGAGCCTCTTTGAAAACACAGCTCTGTGTGAAGTTTGGTCTTTAAAAAGAAGGAAAAATTCATTCATCGCGATGAATGAATTTCAAAATGTGCGATTAATTAGTTAAATTTTTGTAATCGATTGACAGCCCAAATATATATATATTTCTATATCTATATATCAATATTAAAGTTCCAGAAATCCACAACAATTGTAAAAACAATATATGACCATTTAGGAAGAAGATCATGAAATCATTATCGAGTGCAGAAAACGCCAGAGAATATTCAGGTTTTTAAAAATATTTTTACATTTGTTTATGCTGAATTCTCTCTCCTGACCACCAGGGGGCGACTCCTCTGGTTGTATAGAAGTCTATGCTTCATGTGTTAAAGCTGCATTCTCTCTACTGACCCCCAGTGGTTGACTCTTCTGGTTGTATAGAAGTCTATGCTTCATGTGTTAAACCTGCGTACTCTCCACTGACCACCAGGGGTTGACTCCTCTAGTTGTATAGAAGTATATGCTTCATGTGTTAAAGCTGCATTCTCTCTGCTGACCACCAGGGGGCGACTCCTCTGATTGTATAGAAGTCTATGCTTCATGTGTTAAAGCTGCATTCTCTTGAACTGACCACCAGGGGTTGACTCCTCTGGTTGTATAGAAGTATATGCTTCATGTGTTGAAGCTGCATTCTCTCTCCTGACCACCAGGGGGCGACTCCTCTGGTCGTCTAGAAGTCAATGCTTCATGTGTTAAAGCTGCATTCTCTCTCCTGACCACCAGGGGGCGACTGGTTGTTGTAAAGACATTCCCGTGTGACCCCCCCCACTGACCTGGAGCAGCTGGCTGCAGTAGGTGGCGCTGTCCTCCCCGTCCCGCCGGCCGTCCTCCACCTTGTACCTCCTGCAGGCCAGCAGCAGCTCGTTGGAGCTGAAGAGGCGGGCGGGGTCGATGGAGTGGCTGTTGATCAGGCTGACCAGGTACTCCCGGTAATGCTTCCTGGACGCCAGAACAACGCCGCGTTAGCATGATGATATCTAAAAATATATGTATATATATATATATATGTATATATATATACATATCTATGTATATACAGTATATACATAGATATAAATATATCTTTGTATATATACATATACAGGGGTGCACATAACTGGTACGCAGGGGCGAAAATAATCAACAATGCGTAATGCCACTTGTGTTACTTTGCGTACTGACCGATCTGATGTTGGTCGTCTCTAACCAGCAGCATGTCACTGTCTCTACGTGTCGCGTTAAAACTTCTCGGCTCTCCGTTTCGCGCGCCGCATAGCTCCGATGCCGGCGTGTGCGGGCACATCGGGACTAAAAAAAGTCACTAGCACCCCCCCCCCCCATCAACAACTCCTCTCAGCCGCGATGCTCGCACACAGGTGAGCACACTCTCACTGTATATATATACATAGATTAAATATATCTATGTATATATATCAGGCATGAAAACGGGTCAGGGGTGAAAAAGGTGAGGAGGATGGGGCGCGGGGGGGGGGGGGTGCTGGTGGTGACTTCCACGAACATCGATGTTGGACGTTGTATGATAATCTGTAGGTCCTCCATTCTGACACCAAGTCAGTGATCGGGCCCTATAATACTATAATAATAGTAATATTGTGTATAATATGGTCATTCATGAACCAACTTCCTTTTTGTTGTTTTTGGCGTGAACAAGTCTTCAAGTCTTGAGCTCTGCTGAGCCATGAGTCTGTTCCATGAGTCTGTTCCTCGAGTCTGTTCTGCCTCTACCTGGTTGTCACGATCTTCTATACCATACCTGCCATAAATATCATGATACAATACCATAAAAACAGTATACCATAAATACGATACTGGTATATTTATCTATAATAGTAATAAATAAAATATCTGTATGGTTCACTTTTTACCAAATTTTTCAACACTTAACAAGTGACAGTAATATTAGTATGAATACAGCAAGATATTAATGAAACTACATGGAGCCGTCATAGCATTGATCAATGATTATACACTATGAGGCCGTTAGTCTCTGACCAGAGGATACAGAGTTCATCAGGAAGAGCAGCTGGAGAGTTACACAACTTTACAGACTGAACTTAAACATTTCACTTCTGGCATCTTTTTTTAATTTGTATTTTTAAAGCCGAAAATTCCGCCACTTAACGCCCCTCGCTGTGAGCGCTGCGCTGCGCGTACAAACAGCTCGATACGGAGCAGCGCGTGCGCTCTGATCGCTCTTTTAATGAAGTATTGAGACTAAAAATATGCTAAATCACATCGCTCTTAACGTACGGGTACTTTGTTAGCATCGCTCCACCGTGCAGCGCGACAGCAGCAGAAGTAGCGGCTAACATTCAAGCTAACCTAAACCACCAAACGCTGAAGACATCTTGACGCTGATTGGCCGAGACGCGACACGTCCCATCAAAGTTGTTTTATTGCGAAGAGCAACACTTCACACTTTCTCCGCGTCCCACTCCAATCTCATAAACGCCGGCCGGCCAATTGATCCCCCTACCCCAAAACAAAAACTCTTCGGATCTACACGATTCACGTAAGTCACCTATTTTGGTTTCAAAACGGCGAATTTCACCGAAAGGTGAGGGATTCTCATGCCTGATATATATATGAATATATATGTGTATATGTATATATAAACATATATATAAATATATACGTTCATATGTATATATATATATGTATATGTACACTACCGTTCAAAAGTTTTGGGTCACTTAGAAATGTCTTCATTTTTCAAAGAAAAGCACAGTTTTTTCAATAAAGATAACATTAATCATAAATACCCTCTATACATTGTTAATGTGGTAAATGACTCTTCAATGTGGAAACGTCTGGTTTCTAATGAAATATCTCCAGAGGTGTATAGAGGCCCATTTCCATCAACTATCACTCCAGTGTTCTAATGGTACATTGTGTTTGCTAATCGCCTTAGAAGACTAATGTCTGATTAGAAAACCCGTGCAATTATGTTAGCACAGCTGAAAACAGTTATGCTGGTGATTTAAGCGATACAACTGGCCTTCCTTTGAGCTTGAAGTTTGAAGAACAAAATGAATACTTCAAATATTAATCATTATTTCTTACCTTGTCAATGTCCTGACTATATTTTATATTCAATTTTCAATTCATTTGATAAATAAAAGTGAGTTTTCATGGAAGACACAACATTGTCTGGATGACCCCAAACTTTTGAACGGTAGTGTATGTGTATATATATATATATGTATATACAGGACTGTCTCAGAAAATTAGAATATTGTGATAAAGTTCTTTATTTTCTGTAATGCAATTAAAAACAAAATGTCATGCATTCTGGATTCATTACAAATCAACTGAAATATTGCAAGCCTTTTATTCTTTTAATATTGCTGATTATGGCTTACAGCTTAAGAAAACTCCAAAATCCTATCTCATAAAATTTTAATATTTCCTCAGACCAAGTAAAAAAAAAGATTTATAACAGCTGAGTGTTTGTCAAGGCTCAGGAAACCCTTGCAGGTGTTTCGAGTTAATTAGACAATTCAAGTGATTTGTTTAATACCCTACTAGTATACTTTTTCATGATATTCTAATATTTAGAGATAGGATATTTGAGTTTTCTTAAGCTGTAAGCCATAATCAGCAATAAATCAGAATAAAAGGCTTGCAATATTTCAGTTGATTTGTAATGAATCCAGAATGCATGACATTTTTGTTTTTTTAATTGCATTACAGAAAATAAAGAACTTCATCACAATATTCTAATTTTCTGAGACAGTCCTGTATATACATACATATAAATATATATATACATATACATATATATATGTATATACATATATATATATATATGAATGTATATATATATATATTTATGTATATATATATATGTATATACATAAATATATATATAAATATTTATATATATATATATATATATATATATGAATGTATATATAGAGGAGGTTTTCATAGAGGAGAAGGACTTTTATATAGCAGTTAAAAATCAAAGCCACAGAGAGTAAAATGTGACCGGAACAAAGAGAGAAAGAATAAATAAACCACTTGAGGGTCAGAGGGTCAACCTGGCTGGAGCGGTACCAGAACACAATGCATGGAAACCAGCCCGTATCCATGGTACCTCGTTATTCCACAGCCTTCCCTGAAGCCCTAATGACTGAGGGTTGATCACCATGGAAACAAGTGGAGCGTCTTCTAAAGGTCTACAGCAGGGCTATAGGGCTGCCACAAGGAGAGATACAGGAGAACATTCCTGCCGACGGCTATGAGGCTCTACAACAGTTCACCTCTTGCCAGATCACCCTAACCCTTCTTATATTTTGTGTTTTGTTCTTTTTATTCTTGTGTGTTGCTGCTACTGACTCGACAAATTTCCCCTTGGGGATTAATAAAGTATATATCTATCTATCTATCTATTCAACTTCAGTAGCAAGTGGGCCGAATAAGAAAATCACGGGGGGTGTGAGGGCCGCACAGGGGGGGGGGGGTGCTAGTGAGAGTCGCGCGCGAGCCGAGAAGGATTGTTGACGGGGGAGGGGGGGGGGGGAGTGAAACTCGATGGCTCTGGATTAGATGTCTCAATGTATAAAAGAGGCGTGTCCGTCAGTTTTATTTTTTCTTACCAAGCTATAGTGATTTGCAGGCAGTCTTGCGGGCCGTAGTTAAACTCAAACGGGCCGCTAGTTGAATAGGCCTGGTCTACAGGAACACATCAAGCCCCGCCCTGTCTGGACATGCGGTGCCGATCATAGAGCATAAAGTGTGAAGTGGTCTTACTCGCACAGTTCGGCGTGTCCGGGCTGGGTCTGAGCCCCGCAGGCCGAGTCCGGCTGCTGGCCGCCCTCATCCTTCTGCTCCACGACGCCACACAGACCTGCAGACGGGGACCGGCAAGAATAACAGAAAGACATATACATTTACATATATATATACCGTACATATATATAAACATATATAAATATATTTATATAAATATATATATACATAAATATATATATATATATATATATTGTGTTTCTAATTGTTGTTTCAAAGAGACTTGTGTTCACTGTTTCTATTGTTTCTATATCTATACTCTGTGTTCGTCCTTTTCATCCTGACACAGTGAATGCAAAATGCATGAAATGAATTACATATTGTACATACCATGTGTTGCATCTCACCTCATTTGATTCTTCATTTGGGCATTTTAAATACTCAATATGGTCACGTGTACAACTGAATGTCTGTTAATGTGTGTCCATGTGACTCTAGAGGGCTGAACCAGGTTCACCTGGTCCAGGTCTAGAGATGCTGCTGCAGGCTGAGAGGCTGAGGGGGACGCTGAGGATACACTGAGCTCCTCTCTCCTCTCTCCTTATGGACGCTGAGGATACACTGAGCTCCTCTCTCCTCTCTCCTTATGGACGCTGAGGATACACTGAGCTCCTCTCTCCTCTCCTCTCTCCTTATGGACGCTTAGGATACACTGAGCTCCTCTCTCCTCTCCTCTCTCCTTATGGACGCTTAGGATACACTGAGCTCCTCTCCTCTCTCCTTATGGACGCTTAGGATACACTGAGCTCCTCTCTCCTCTCCTCTCTCCTTATGGACATTTAGGATACACTGAGCTCCTCTCCTCTCCTCTCTCCTTATGGACGCTTAGGATACACTGAGCTCCTCTCTCCTCTCTCCTTATGGACGCTTAGGATACACTGAGCTCCTCTCCTCTCCTCTCTCCTTATGGACGTTTAGGATACACTGAGCTCCTATCTCCTCTCCTCTCTCCTTATGGACGCTTAGGATACACTGAGCTCCTCTCCTCTCCTCTCTCCTTATGGACGCTTAGGATACACTGAGCTCCTCTCCTCTCCTCTCTCCTTATGGACGCTTAGGATACACTGAGCTCCTCTCTCCTCTCCTCTCTCCTTATGGATGTCTAGGATACACTGAGCTGCTCTCTCTGTCTCTCTCCTTATGGACGTTTAGGATACACTGAGCTCCTCTCTCCTCTCCTCTCTCCTTATGGACGCTTAGGATACACTGAGCTCCTCTCCTCTCTCCTCTCCTTATGGACGCTTAGGATACACTGAGCTCCTCTCTCCTCTCCTCTCTCCTTATGGAAGCTTAGGATACACTGAGCTCCTCTCTCCTCTCCTCTCTCCTTATGGACGCTTAGGATACACTGAGCTCCTCTCTCCTCTCCTCTCTCCTTAGGGACACTAGGATACACTGAGCTCCTCTCTCCTCTCCTCTCTCCTTATGGACGTTTAGGATACACTGAGCACCTCTCTCCTCTCCTCTCTCCTTATGGACGTTTAGGATACACTTAGCACCTCTCTCCTCTCTTCTCTCCTTATGGACGCTTAGGATACACTGAGCACCTCTCTCCTCTCCTCTCTCCTTATGGACGTTTAGGATACACTGAGCACCTCTCTCCTCTCCTCTCTCCTTAGGGACACTAGGATACACTGAGCTCCTCTCTCCTTATGACGTTTAGGATACACTGAGCACCTCTCTCCTCTCCTCTTTCCTTATGACGTTTAGGATACACTGAGCACCTCTCTTCTCTCCTCTCTCCTTAGGGACACTAGGATACACTGAGCTCCTCTCTCCTTATGACGTTTAGGATACACTGAGCACCTCTCTCCTCTCCTCTCTCCTTATGACGTTTAGGATACACTGAGCACCTCTCTCCTCTTCTCTTTTTGGATGAATTTTGCACATTACTAACTCTGCTTCCTCCCCGGAGTCTTTGTGACTCCAAGTTGGCTGGGTGAGTTGGGTTTTGTCGAGCCAGCTAACTTAAAGGAAGCCTGACTTTGTCCAACCTGCTAGTACAACGTACCCGTCTGTGTTCCAGGAGGCGGTTCAGTGTTGAAGGCCACGCCGTTATTCTGAGAGACACAAAGAAAAGGAGAACACAGTTAACACAACAAACCAGAAGAAAACACATTTTGGAAAATATGACCACAAAACAGAAAACACAGGAACATAATAAAATATTACAAAAAATATTAAATATTAAAACAAAACAGAAAACACAGGGACATTTTATAAAATAAAATATTACAACAACATATAAAATATAAAATATTATAAAACAAAACAGAAAACACGGGCACATTTTAGAAAATAAAATATTACAACAAACTATAAAATATTAAATATAAAAAAACAGAAAACACAGGCACATTTTAGAAAGTAAAATATGATAACAAAATATAAAATATTATAAAATAGAAAACACAGGGACATTTTAGAAAATAAAATATTACAACATATTAAATATTAAATATTGCTACAAAACAGAAAACACAGGCACATTTTATAAAATAAAATATTATAACAAAATATAAAACATAAAATATTATAAAACAAAACAGAAAACATGGGCACATTTTAGAAAGTAAAATACAACCAAAGATAAAATAAAAAACATTACAACAAAAAACAGAAAACACAGGCACATTTTAGAAAATAAAATAGTACAACAAACTATGAAATATTAAAAATTAAAACAAAACAGAAAACACAGGGACATTCTAGAAAACTAAATATTACAACAAAATATAAAATATTACAACAAAACAGAAACAGGCACATTTTTTGAAAATAAAATATTACAACAAAATATAAAATATTACAACAAAACAGAAAATGCAGGCGCATTTTAGAAAATATTACAAAAAATATAACATATTAAAACAAAACAGAAAACAAAGGAACATTTTAGAAAATAAAATATTACAACAAAATATAAAATATTACAACAAAACAGAAACAGGCACATTAAAAAAAATAAAATATTAGAACTAACTATTAAATATTATAACAAAACAGAAAATGCAGGCACATTTTCTAAAATGAAATATTACAACAAATATTAAATATTAAAAGCAAACCGAAAACACAGGGACATTTTATAAAATAAAATATTACAATAAATATAAAATATTTGTAAAAAAATTTAAATATTACAACAAAATATTAAATATTACAACAAAACAGAAAAAACAGGCACATTTTAGTAAATATAATATTACAATAAAACAGAACACAAAGGCACATTTTATGAAATAAAATATTACAACAAAATAAAAAATATTACAACAAAAATGAAATTTCAGGGACATTTTATAAAATAAAATACTACCAAAAAATATTAAATTTGTTTACAAAACAGAAAACACAGGGACATTCTATAAAATCAAAATAATACAAAGAATATTTAATATTAAATATTACAACAAAACATAAAAACACAGGGGCATTTTATAAAATTAAAATAATACAACAAATATTTAATATTAAATATTACAACAAAACAGAAAACACAAGGACATTTTATAAAATAAAATATTACAAGAAAATATCAAATATTACAAAAAAACAGAAAACACAGGGACATTTTAGAAACCACAATAAAATAAAATCTAACAAGTTGTGTTATTGTGACATAAAAAAAGTAAACTAATGCATCTACTTTGGAACAGTTTCCAACTAGTTTGTTTTACTAGCAAGAAGTATTCATTCAATCAAACCCATTATACTGGGTGAAGGTTATCAAAATCACCTAAAAATGACAGCATATTTGTAAAAAACATTTATTCAAATATCAATAATTGCACCTCATGTCCATGAGTGTGAGTGAAGCAGCACTCTGTGTGTATGTGTGTGTTTATGTGTATGTGTGTGTGTATGTACCTGTAGTAGAGCCTGCAGTCTGCTGGGTTCCCAGTCTCTCAGGTAGAAGAGGCAGTCTCTGGGATGATGGGCGTGTAGTCCAGACACACTGCACTCGTCCACCGCACACGTCTGATTGGACGACAGGAGAAGAGACAGCATCGCTATATATTTATATATATATATATACACATATATATATAAATATATTTATGTATATATATATTATAAATATATTTATGTATATATATATATATATAAATATATTTATGTATATTTATATAAATACATATTTATATGTATTTATATATATATATACATATAAATATATGTATACATAAATCCTTTTTTTAATGAAAAAAAAAATATATAGGAGTTTATAAATCATCCAACCCAATCGAGCCCAGTGTTTTCCAATTAAATTAGCAGGTAGGTTGACATGTATGACAAATATTTTATTGATTGCTGTCTGGATGTAACGAGAATTTAAAGCATCACAACATGTTGAAGAAGAGTATCTACCCTGCCTTAAAGTCATAAACGGGGCAGAGGTCAGATTTAGGAAATCTCTTTTTTTATTTTCTCCTTTGCCTCTCTGGGCTTCCGTAGTATAGTTTTTTGGGGATTTGACACTTATTTGAGACTTTCATAAATAAATGAATGCATTCTATGTGATATTTGATGATAACCTCTACAGGCAGAACATTGTTAGTCCAACACATTGTGATAACGGCCTCTGTGTGGGGGATTCAGGCATTTTATTATGCTGGTTATCAATCGACTGAAAGGCATAATAATATTCTCTGGGTAGTATTAACAGTTCTATATGGACCACTATGACATCTAATGACACCAGAGTGTATATATATATATATATATATATATATATATATATGTGATGCACTCACCGTGTGGAAGGGATTGTTGCAGCCGCTGCAGAACTGGTAACGACACTGAGAGCAGCAGAAGTGCATACAGCCTCCTTTAGACAGAGCATACTGGAAACGACAGTTAGGACAGGCTGGAGGGAGGAGAGGAGGAGAGGAGAGGAGAGGAGAAAGGTTGAATGGTGAGAAAGAGGAAGAGGGTAAACAGAGAGGAAGAGAGGAGGAGAGGAGAGGAGAAGAGGAGGAGAAGAGTAGAGGAGGAGAGGGGAGAAGAGGAGAAGAGAGGAGAGGAGGAGAGGGGAGAAGAGGAGAAGAGAGGAGAGGAGGAGAGAGGGGAATGGTTGAATGATGAAAAAGAGGAAGAGGATAAACAGAGAGGAGGAGAGAGGAGAAGAGGAGAGGAGGAGAGGGGAAGGGTTGAATAGTGAGAAAGAGGAAGAGGATAAACAGAGAGGAGGAGAGAGGAGAGGAGGAGAGAGGGGAAGGGTTGAATGGTGAGAAGGAGGAAGAGGATAAACAGAGAGGAGGAGAGAGGAGAGAGGAGAGGAGAGAAGAGGAGGAGGAGAGGAGGAGAGAGGGGAAGGGTTGAATGGTGAGAAGGAGGAAGAGGATAAACAGAGAGGAGGAGAAAGGAGAGGAGGAGAGGAGAGGAAGGGTTGAATGGTGAGAAAGAGGAAGAGGATAAACAGAGAGGAGGAGAGAGGAGAGAAGAGGAGGAGGAGAGAGGGGAAGGGTTGAATAGTGAGGAAGAGGATAAACAGAGAGGAGGAGAGAGGAGAGGAGGAGAGTAGAGGAGGAGGAGAGGAGGAGAGAGGGGAAGGGTTGAATGGTGAGAAGGAGGAAGAGGATAAACAGAGAGGAGGAGAGAGGAGAGAATGAGAGGAGAGAAGAGGAGGAGGAGAGGAGGAGAGAGGGGAAGGGTTGAATGGTGAGAAGGAGGAAGAGGATAAACAGAGAGGAGGAGAGGAGAGGAGGAGAGGAGAGAAGAGGAGGAGGAGAGAGGAGAGGAGGGGAGGAGAGAATGAGAGGAGAGAAGAGGAGGAGGAGAGGAGGAGAGAGGGGAAGGGTTGAATGGTGAGAAGGAGGAAGAGGGTAAACAGAGAGGAGGCAGTACATGGAACATGTCAACATGGAAGCTCATTTCTGCCAGGAAAAGAAATGAGAGGAGAACCTTTCTTTATGGTAATAAAGGCATCCCAATGTAAAGTCATAATTATGAGATAATACGACATATTATGAGATGAAAAAGTCAAAATGATGATATATTGACTTTATGACAAAAATGTGATGATTTAATTATTGTACTGCTTCCATAAAGCCCCGTGTGCATTTCAAACTTTCAAGACATCGTACAAACCCTGCATCTTGACTCCGTAAAAGGTGGTTGATTGTTAATCAGCCCCAGCTGGGGCTAATCTGTGTGTGTGTGTGTGTGTCTATCCTTTATGGGGATATACACACAAACACACTCCTCCTCCTCTCCTCTTGTACTGTTTTGTTTCCTCTCCTCCTCCTCTCTTCTTGTAGTGTTTTGTTTCCTCTCCTCTCCTCTTGTACTGTTTCCTCTCCTCCTCCTCTCTTCTTGTAGTGTTTTGTTTCCTCTCCTCTCCTCTTGTACTGTTTCCTCTCCTCTTGTACTGTTTCCTCCTCTCCTCTCCTCCTCTCCTCTCCGTTCCTTTCTTGTGTGCTCATCCTCAAAAAAAAAGCACCAAAGGATGAGCACTCAAGGAAGATATTTGGTAATATCTCTTTATTTATTTGCAGACTGAGCCTTCCCCCCCCCCCACTCCACCCACTCTGCAGCTGAGCCTCACCACCCCCCGCGGCCACACACACATGAGCTAACGTAGAGCCGAGCGGCTAACGGATGACTGATGGCGGGTCAGAGCGCTCACTGATGCCATTGTCTCGCAGGTATCCGGCCAGGCCCTGCCTCTGGTACTCCGGATCGTTCTCTCTCTTCCAGGACTGGTACTGGTCACATGACAGACCTGCATGCTGGCACTCCCACTGCAGAGACCACACACACACACACACACATTTACACCAATCACCATGGTTACCAAACATCCTCCTCCAAAAGGGTAACTCAATTTAAAGTTTTAAGTTTAGTATCATTGTAACAACTCTAACAAACTATTCAGTGTAGTTCAGTTGACTTGACATGAATGAACTGAAGAGTTGTTTACACTTTGATCATCAAGGACAACAATCAACAATCAACACTTTATACTTACAGGCTTTTTACACTGAGCACAGAAACTGTTGCGGCACTGAAAACAGGTGACTTTAAGCTGGTCTCCATCATAGATGAACCCATACGAACACTGAGGAGAGGAGAGGAGGAGAGGAGGAAAGGAGAGGAAACAGTACAAGAGGAGAGGAGAGGAAACAAAACAGTAAAAGAGGAGAGGAGAGGAAACAGAGGAGAGGAGAGGAGATGAGACAGTACGAGAGGGGAGGAGATGAAAGGAAACAGTACAAGAGGAGAGGAGAGGAAACAAAACAGTACAAGAGGAGAGGAGAGGAGACAAAACAGTACAAGAGGAGAGGAGAGGAAACAGTACAAGAGGAGAGGGGAGGAGACAAAACAGTACAAGAGGAGAGGAGAGGAAACAGGACAAGAGGAGACGAGAGGAAACAGAGGAGAGGGGAGGAGAAGAGAGGAAACAGTACAAGAGGAGAGGAGAGGAAACAAAACAGTACAAGAGGAGAGGAGAGAAGAGGAGAGAGTACGAGAGCAGAGGAAAGGAAACAGTACGAGAGGAGAGGAGACAGTACAAGAGGAGAGGAGAGGAAACAAAACAGTACAAGAGGAGAGGAGAGGAAACAAAACAGTAAAAGAGGAGAGGAGAGGAAACAGAGGAGAGGAGAGGAGATGAGACAGTACGAGAGGGGAGGAGATGAAAGGAAACAGTACAAGAGGAGAGGAGAGGAAACAAAACAGTACAAGAGGAGAGGAGAGGAGACAAAACAGTACAAGAGGAGAGGAAACAGTACAAGAGGAGAGGGGAGGAGACAAAACAGTACAAGAGGAGAGGAGAGGAGACAGTACAAGAGGAGAGGGGAGGAGACAAAACAGTACAAGAGGAGAGGAGAGGAAACAGTACAAGAGGAGAGGAGAGGAAACAAAACAGTACAAGAGGAGAGGAGAGAAGAGGAGACAGTACGAGAGCAGAGGAAAGGAAACAGTACGAGAGGAGAGGAGAGGAGACAGTACAAGAGGAGAGGAAAGGAAACAGTACGAGAGGAGAGGAGAGGAGAGGAGACAGTACAAGAGGAGAGGAAACAGGAGGAGAGACAGAATAATTATTTTTAGCTATGAATACTGCAGCTTTAAGAACACACGAGTGATGTCATTGAACCTGACGACAGAATAAAGCGTACAGGAAGTGAAGGAGTTCAGGTTCCTGTAGCTCGGAGAACAATAGAGAAACTATACTGGATGAACTGTTATCCATTGATGAACACATGTAGTGGGAAGAAGAAGATATCTGGACATGGTAGAACAGTGTAAACACTCGGAGCGCTGCCGACTGCACGGCCACGGAAGAGAGACGTTATCTCTCTCGAAGTGTGTGAAGTGTGTGAAGTGTGTGAAGTGTGTCTCCTCGTGTCCTTACATGGCAGCACCAGAGGAACTTGGGGTCCTTGATGAGCGCCTGCTCCGTCAGCTTCTTGTGGAACAGCTCGTAGACTTCAGGCTCCAGACACTCTCGCAGCTGAAGAGCACAACAACAACAACTAGAACGGGCACTCGGTAGAGCGCATACCTTCGCATATCAAAAGATTGGGCATTGAATTATGAACATTTTGGCATTAGTTGCCAATTGGATAAAAATTGCTATGGTAAAAAGAAGATTTTGACCTTTTCATGACCTTGAACTTTGACCCGATCGATCCCAAAATCTAATCAGATGGTTCCCGGATAATAACCAATCATCCCACCAAATTTCATGCGATTCAAGAAGATGCTTACCTTTTCATGACTTTGACCTTTGACCCGATCAATCCCAAAATCTAATCAAATGGTCCCCGGATAATAACCAATCATCCCACCAAATTTCATGCGATTCGGTTTAATACTTTTTGTATTATGCGAGTAACACGCATACAAATAAATAAATAAATAAATAAATACACGGCAATCAGAAAAGGTAACAACAGCAGGGCCCAGAGGTCCAGCCTGATCAAGCCGTTCACACCTGAAGTGCTGCACATTCTCATAAAGCAACACGGACGAACAGAGGAGAGCGGTTGATGGACTGAAGTGTCGCCTCTTTCACCTCAAGTTGAAATATTTAAACGAGTTGTGAGAGCCAATCAGCATCGAGCTGCTCCTCCGGTGGTGAATCTATCTGCTGCTCTAGTGGAGCTGAAGAGACATTCAGACTAGAGGTGGAAGTCACCGAGCTGTGTGAGCCTACGGGTGATGTCATGTATAAATATATATATATATATATTAATGGTATGAACCCAGACAAGAGGGCATTAGATGTTCCTGTGTGTGACGTCCTCAACAAGTATGAAGCAGAACTAGTGGTTAGTTCTTCATGGTGGATGAAGGAGATGATAACCGTTTGAAGCCACAGAGATAAACCCCGCCCCCTCTAAGCCCCGCCCCTCGCGCGAGTGACGCGAAAAGCCACAAAGAGTAAAGCTTTGAGAATATTTGCAACGGTTTTGTTGTGAACGCAGCTTGAGAGGCAGCAAGAACCCAATCAACATAAACATGTATGTGAAGTAGACGGGAACGCAAGAACACAGGTTTTATGAAACTACTTGTTTATGATTAATAATGAAACTACTTGTTTATGATTAATAATGAAACTACTTGATTATGTTTAATAATGAAATTATGTGGTTATGTTTAATAATGAAATTATGTGGTTATGTTTAATAATGAAACTACTTGTTTATGTTTAATAATGAAACTACTTGTTTATGTTTAATAATGAAACTACGTGCTTATGTTTAATAATGAAACTACTTGTTTATGTTTAATAATGAAACTACTTGTTTATGTTTAATAATGAAACAACGTGGTTATGTTTAATAATGAAACGACTTGTTTATGATTAATAATGAAACTACTTGTTTATGTTTAGAAATGAAATTACTTATTGATGTTTAATAATGAAACTACTTGTTTATGTTTAATAATGAAACTACTTGTTTATGATTAATAATGAAACTACTTGTTTATGTTTAGTAATGAAATTACTTATTGATGTTTAATAATGAAATTACTGATTGATGTTTAATAATGAAATTACTTATTGATGTTTAATAATGAAACTACTTGTTTATGATTAATAATGAAACTACTTGTTTATGTTTTAAAATGAAACTACGTGGTTATGTTTAATAATGAAACTACTTGTTTACGTTTAATAATGAAACTATACTTGTTTATGTTTAATAATGAAACGACTTGTTTATGATTAATAATGAAACTACTTGTTTATGTTTAATAATGAAACTACTTGTTTATGATTAATAATGAAACTACTTGTTTATGTTTAATAATGAAGCTACGTGGTTATGTTTAATAATGTAACTACTTGTTTATGATTAATAATGAAACTACTTGTTTATGTTTAATAATGAAACGACGTGGTTATCATTAATAATGAAACTACTTGTTTATGTTTAATAATGAAACTACGTGGTTATGTTTAATAATGAAACTACTTGTTTATGTTTAATAATGAAACTACGTGGTTATGTTTAATAATGAAACTACTTGTTTACGTTTAATAATGAAACTACTTGTTTATGTTTAATAATGAAACTACTTGTTTATGATTAATAATGAAACTTCTTGTTTATGTTTAATAATGAAACTACGTGGTTATGTTTAATAATGAAACTACTTGTTTATGTTTAGTAATGAAACTACGTGGTTATGATTAATAATGAAACTACTTGTTTATGTTTTATAATGAAACTACTTGTTTATGTTTTATCATTAAACTACGTGGTTATGTTTAATAATGAAACTACTTGTTTACGTTTAATAATGAAACTATACTTGTTTATGTTTAATAATGAAACGACTTGTTTATGATTAATAATGAAACTACTTGTTTATGTTTAATAATGAAGCTACGTGGTTATGTTTAATAATGAAACTACTTGTTTATGATTAATAATGAAACTACTTGTTTATGTTTAATAATGAAACGACGTGGTTATGATTAATAATGAAACTACTTGTTTATGTTTAATAATGAAACTACGTGGTTATGTTTAATAATGAAACTACTTGTTTATGTTTAATAATGAAACTACGTGGTTATGTTTAATAATGAAACTACTTGTTTACGTTTAATAATGAAACTACTTGTTTATGTTTAATAATGAAACTACTTGTTCATGTTTAATAATGAAACTACTTGTTTATGTTTAATAATGAAATGACTTGATTATGTTTAATAATGAAACTACTTGTTTATGTTTAGTAATGAAAATACTTGTTTATGATTAATAATGAAACTACTTGTTTATGTTTAATAATGAAACTACTTGTTTATGTTTAATAATGAAACTACGTGGTTATGTTTAGTAATGAAACTACTTGTTTATGATTAATAATGAAACTACTTGTTTATGTTTTATAATGAAACTACGTGGTTATGTTTAATAATGAAACTACTTGTTTACGTTTAATAATGAAACTACTTGTTTATGTTTAGTAATGAAACTACTTGTTTATGTTTAATAATGAAACTACTTGTTTATGTTTAGTAATGAAACTACTTGTTTATGATTAATAATGAAACTACTTGTTTATGTTTTATAATGAAACTACGTGGTTATGTTTAATAATGAAACTACGTGGTTATGTTTAATAATGAAACTACGTGGTTATGTTTAACAATGAAACTACTTGTTTATGTTTAGTAATGAAACTACTTGTTTATGATTAATAATGAAACTACTTGTTTGTTTTATAATGAAACTACGTGGTTATGTTTTATAATGAAACTACGTGGTTATGTTTAATAATGAAACTACTTGTTTACGTTGAATAATGAAACTACTTGTTTATGTTTAGTAATGAAACTACTTGTTTATGATTAATAATGAAACTACTTGTTTATGTTTAACAATGAAACTACTTGTTTAGGAAACTAGGTTCTTTGACATGGTTTATTGTTGTCTTATAATTGCAGGTTAAAAATGTCATATCTGTGACCATGTTCAACTTTCTGTGAAGTAGTCGTTGGCTAAAGGTCCAACGCCACCTCTCTCAAGAGAAAGACACATCCTTTGTGTGACCTGCTCCTTCCCTTTTCCTCCCTTGTGCATTGCGTGGTTGCCGTCCTACCTGGATGTCCAGGGTGGAGAAGTAGCTGTTGAGGTGTTCGGGGTCGTTGATGTCCGGCTCCCAGCAGACCGGACACACCATGTCTCTGATGTGTTTGTCCCTCACAGCGATGGTGAAGTGCTGCTGGAAGCAGCCGCAGCACACGGAGCACTGGCACGACGTCAGAGACTGCATCTGAAAGAGAGAGAGAGAGAGAGGGCGAGAGAGCATGGCGTGACATGAGAGAGATGCTTCACCGCTGCAGCGCTCACAGACATATGGGCGCCGCCTCGGTACCTTGCTGTGGGGGAAGACGGAGAGGCAGATGGGACACTCTTTAGCCAGCACTCGCTTGATGAACTCCCGGTCGTGGGACTCTCGCACAGCCTGCACCACGTCCTCCAGTGAGTAGGGGGCGCTGTGCTCCAGGAGCAGCGACAACGCCAGCTCACAGCGGCCCCAGCTGGGGAGGTCGTACACCGCGAGTAACCGCCGGCATATGCGCTGGAGGAGAGAAGGAAGGAGTTATGGAGGAGAACGTCAACGAGGCCAGAAGAAGATGCTGAAGACTTGAAGCGGGATGAAAGGATAATCACACGGAAGGATGAGCGTGGAGCCGCTTAATGAACACGTTTTCCTCTGGGTCTGGGAGGATGTGGGTAAAACTCAGCAAAATACATGACATCCGTCGCGTCGTTTTTAGAAATTGTAATGCAGGTTTTTTTTCTCAAATTTCCCAAATGTCTTTTGTGCAGAAAATAGCATACATCCTAAAAAAAAAAAGTTTAATTCCTTAAAAAATTGGAAATCAATGGACTCTATATCCCACATGTTCCAAGTGTTCACAAGTGTTTATGTCATGATTTTGTCAATCAGGTCTCCTGATCTGGTTTAACGTAACAATTTATTTATTTAAGTGGGACATGTAGAATAAAATGTTCAGAAATTAAACATCACAATGTATAGCTTCGTTTTGGCGTTTCTAAAAAAAGTGAGCTTTATACATGTGTTCAAGTACTGTCGGAAAGATGGCAATCTGACGTCAATGACAGTTTTCACAGCATTTAGCTTGAAAAATGTGTCATATTTGCCATCGTTGAAAGGAAACAAGCATTTTTATTTTCATAAATTAATGAATGTCCAATAGAGAATAGATCACTCCGTAGGTATACATTGTTTTCTTTGTTTCATTCTGTCTCTTTTTGTTGTTGTTTATCCTATGTTGTTTTACACTTCTCGCTCTTAATATGTAAAACTAAAATGAGCATCATCTAAAAGTCTGCACATGCAATGTCAACTGTCTGAAGGACATCTGTAAATGTCTAATTGATGCCAACATTCAATAAAATAAAATAAATCAATGAAAGTAAACATGCTTTTAAATCCAGCCGGCAGGTTTTTGGGGAAGTTACCATGATAAAAGAGAGAAAGATGAAGAACTATTCATCACTCTGCCAGACTCATTGAATGTGTTGTAACTCTGAAATGATTCCTTCTGGTCACATGACATCTATTGTTCATCTGGTCACATGACATCTATTGTTCATCTGGTCTCATGACATCTATTGTTCATCTGGTCACATGACATCTATTGTTCACCTGGTCACATGACATCTATTGTTCATCTGGTCACATGACATCTATTGTTCATCAGGTCACATGACATCTATTGTTCACCTGGTCACATGACATCTATTGTTCATCTGGTCACATGACATCTAGTGTTCATCTGGTCACATGACATCTATTGTTCATCTGGTCACATAACATCTATTGTTCACCTGGTCACATGACATCTATTGTTCATCTGGTCACATGACATCTATTGTTCATCTGGTCACATGACATCTATTGTTCATCTAGTCACATGACATCTATTGTTCATCTGGTCACATGACATCTATTGTTCATCTGGTCACATGACATCTATTGTTCATCTGGTCACATGACATCTATTGTTCACCTGGTCACATGACATCTATTGTTCATCTGGTCACATGACATCTATTGTTCATCTGGTCACATGACATCTAGTGTTCATCTGGTCACATGACATCTATTGTTCATCTGGTCACATAACATCTATTGTTCACCTGGTCACATGACATCTATTGTTCATCTGGTCACATGACATCTATTGTTCATCTGGTCACATGACATCTATTGTTCATCTGGTCACATGACATCTATTGTTCACCTGGTCACATGACATCTATTGTTCATCTGGTCACATGACATCTATTGTTCATCTGGTCACATGACATCTAGTGTTCATCTGGTCACATGACATCTATTGTTCATCTGGTCACATAACATCTATTGTTCATCTGGTCACATGACATCTATTGTTCATCTGGTCACATAACATCTATTGTTCACCTGGTCACATGACATCTATTGTTCATCTGGTCACATGACATCTATTGTTCTTCTGGTCACATGACATCTATTGTTCATCTAGTCACATGACATCTATTGTTCATCTGGTCACATGACATCTATTGTTCACCTGGTCACATGACATCTATTGTTCATCTGGTCACATGACATCTATTGTTCACCTGGTCACATGACATCTATTGTTCATCTGGTCACATGACATCTATTGTTCACCTGGTCACATGACATCTATTGTTCATCTGGTCACATGACATCTATTGTTCTGTCCATCCTGGAGAGGGACCCTCCTCTGTTCTCTCCTGAAGGGTTCTTCACTTTTTTCCCTGTGAAATGTTTTTTTCTATTTCTTGAGAGTTGTTCCTGATCCGATGTGAGGTCAAAGGTCAGGGATGCCTATGTGTACAGATTGTAAAGCCTTCTGAGGATAATTCAGAATTTGTGATGTTGGGCTATATAAAATAAACTGAATTAAAATGTGATTGAATGCTCAGGATGGTGACAGCTGATGAACCTGCCGGTACGGCCTCACCTGTTTGTCCGGGTGATGGATGTCCACGGCCGGCTCAGGCTTGTCACTCCAGATGTGCTTGTGGAAAGGCTCCAGCAGCGGCCTCTGCAGCAGGGCCAGAGCCCCCCTCACCTCCCCGCCGCTCTGCCTCAACACCTCGTGGCAGCGGGCCTCGTCGCTGAAGCCCAGCGCACACAGCTCCTTCACCTGAGAGGAACACACACACACACACACCATCTCTAGAGGCGGTCACAACCTCGCCGTGATTCTGGGAAACGGTTCGCCGCGCTGACCTTGGCGAGTCGGTCCCTCAGAGCTTGCCTGGCGGCTCGCTCGGTGGCGCCCGCTGCTGCCAGCCAGGCCTGCTTGGCCTCCGCTCTGGACAGCTGGACGGCGCTCGCGGTCGTCTCCGCTTCTTTCCCGGCGTCCTCGGCGGGAGCTTCACGCGGCCTGCTCTGTGTTGGAGGGAGGTCAGTACGCGGACGGAGGAGCAGAGCTGCCTCGTGACGGCACGCAGAGACGCAGACTGACCGCCAAACAGGATTTTGAGTTTATAGAAAAAGTTAAACTACCGGTCAAAAGTTTGTGGTCACTTAGAAATGTCCTTATTCTTCAAAGAAAAGCAATGTTTTCTCTACTTTGTTAATGTGGTAAATGAAATGTCTCCAGAGGTGTATAGAGGCCCATCTCCAGTGTTCTAGTGGTACATTGTGTTTAAAGAACAAAATTAATATTTAAAAAAAGATGATTATTTCTAACTTTGTCAATGTCTTAACTATATTTTCTTTTCATTTTGCAATTCATTTGGTGAATAAAAGTGTGAGTTTACATGTAAAACACAAAATTGTTTGAGTAACCCCAAACTTTTGAACGAAAATATATTAACAATAATTTTAAATTAATAGAAATTGGGAACAGGGATAAATAATCGCAAATTATCTAATAAACAAAGCAATTGGTAAAATACTTAGAATTAACGATCCGACATGGGAAATGGGGGCGGAGCTAAAATGCCACCGGAAGTAACGGCGGGGCGCTTTTTAAACCAGACCAGGGGAAAGGAGCTTTGCTTCGCTGTCTGGTTGATATGAATGACTCGGAGACGGCAAGTTGTTGTGTCGTGAGTGGAATCCAGTTTTAAGTCTGTGTCGATCACTCATGTCCACCGTGAGCCACATAGCATCATGGCCGCCCTCTTAAAGGGCCGGTGTCACTGAAACGCTGTGTAAACTACACTGTATTTAACATATTGTTAAATAACTCTTTTAGCATTTGATTATTCGTGTGTAGAAATATTGTACATAAGACAATTTATCTGATATTATAACATAAATCCATTTCGTTTGAAACCTTCAAAATAAAAACACAGGATATTTTTCGTGGTTTTCTTTAAGAATAGGTGATCCGTGATGTTTTTCAAGCCGCCAGGGGCCACATTCACCGGATTTGGCCCACGAGCCTCGAGTTTGACAACTGTGATATAGAAGGATCAATTCCTCTCAAGTTGGGAAATTGCAGCGGTTTATAAAACGTAAACTTGACACTGACTGTGCGCTCGCAGGCGGACTGAAGGGCCGCCGCCGCCGTGCTGATCTGGTCCAGCAGCAGAGGGAGCTCCGTCTTCAACCACTTGCACGGCAGGGTGCTGCTGTGGCCCGCGACCGTCCTGCTGGTGTACACCTCCTCTGGACTCACTCCTTTCTTCTCCCCGTCCTGACACACACAAAGGACAGACGCAGTAGAATACAAGACGCGGGGTCTAGTTGCCATGGCGATGGACGAGGCGACGGAGGTAACTTGCTCTGATCAGCTGAATGAGCTTCAGTCCCTCGTCCTTCATCAGCCTCTGCCTCCAGGAGTCCAGGTCTTCGGGGGCGGGCTGTTTGGGTTTGATCGGCAGCGCCGGGACCCGTCGGACGGGGGAGGGGGGGCGGAGCTTCGTGGGCAGGGGGGCCGGCTCCGGGCGAGCCAGGTCACACATCTCACACACCGTAGCGGGAGAGTAGTTCAGATAGGTGCAGAACTGACACACCCACTGGGCAGAGAGAGGAGAGAGAGAGAGCAAGGGGGACAGGGAGAGAGAGAGAGAGAGACAGAGAGAGCGAGAGAGACACAGAGAGAGAGACAAAGAGAGAGAGAGACAGAGACAGAATATCCAGATATTATTTTGAAGTCATAACTAACTAAAAAAGACCAAAATCGATGACCATCACTCACACGCACACGCACACACACACTGACCTGGCTGTCAGGGTCACCGGGCATGCCCAGTACTGGTGCTGGAGGTCTGGGGGGGGTGATGGGCGGGTGTGACGGGGTCACTGGAGGTCGCGTGGCCAGACGAGGTCTCTCACACACGTTGCACAGAATACTGCTGGCTGCGTTCACCATGGTGCAGCTTTTACACTTCCACTCTGTGTATGTGACACACACACACACACACACACACACACACACACACAAAAGGTCATATGAGCTGAAGTGGTTTATTCAAAGAAAAATAAAGTATGGGCTATTACGCTCATTATGATGTTGGAAATGAGAGTCAGTTCATTCTATACAAATTATCATCAGTAACAAGCTTGTCCTCAACTTAAAAGTACATATATATATATACAGTATATGTATATATATATACATTCATATATACACACATTATAAAAATATATATACGGTATATATATATACACAGTCTATGTATAACGTTATATCTACACACAGTATAGGTATATATATATATATATGTATATATATATACACAGTATATGTGTATATATATATATACATATATATACACACAGTAAATGTAGACTTTTATATACCACTTGGCTATCACAGCCTCTGTACTTTTAAGTACATGTGTATATATATATATATATATATATATATATCACTTAATCTAGTATTCATGTGCTTTTATTGCAGTTTCCATGCTAGTGATAAAACTATAAAGTAGTAGAAGGAGTGGGGTTTGTTATTCTGGGAATGCTGTGGGATGCACCGCGACACAACACAGACCAGTGATGGTGGCGGGCTGAGATTCATCTGCTTTGGAGCTGCTCAGCTCCAGCCGAGGCCGCTCACACTCCTCACACAGCACATCCTGCAGGGAGTTGACTTTGGTGCAGTGAAGGCAACGCCAGGTGGAAGAACTGACAAGAGGGGACAAGACTGAATGAACTGCATATCCAAACACAACCAATGTGTCCACACACTTATCATAGTCACACTAGCACTTTGACTTGCGCTGCATTGCAACTGCGACTAGATTTTGTTGTGATCAGCTTCAACATCGACCACATTCCTGACTAGCAGTGTTTATATATTATGTGACAAAAAAAAATATTACATATTTTAAATGACTTCCTAAAAAGTGCTTGATTGAGGTATTTAATTGCGGCAATTCAAAAGATCAGTTGCATTTTGCTTTACAATTGACGACCTTCAAAAGTCCAGACTTTTGAAAGTCCCGCCCTACGAAAGTCCCGCCCTTCGAAAGTCCTGATTTTCGAAAGTCCCGCCCTCTAAAGTCCCGCCCTTGAAAGTTCAGATTTTCGAAAGTCCCGCCCTCGAAAGTCTTTCCCTTCGAAAGTCCCGCCCTCGAAAGTCCAGATTTTCGAAAGTCCCGCCCTCAAAAGTCTTTCCCTTCGAAATTCCCGCCCTCGAAAGTCCCGCCCTCTAAAGTTCCGATTTTCGAAAGTCCCGCCCTCGAAAGTCTTTCCCTTCGAAAGTCCCGCCCTCGAAAGTCTTTCCCTTCGAAATTCCCGCCCTCGAAAGTCCTGATTTTTCAAAAGTTCCACCCTCGAAAGTCCCGATTCTTAAAAGTCCCGCCCTTTGAAAGTCTCGTCCTCGAAAATCCCGCCCCCGAAAGTCCCGCCCTCAAACGCAGACTAGCAAATCGTAGCGTAGCATCGGTCATATCTGCTCCATAGACTCTCATTAGTGGTTCCAGATGTTCTTCAAGCTGCTTCAGTGCATCTGAAGCTCGTCGTGGTCAAACATTGTGTGATAGTGATGCTTGTTACCCAGAGAGGGTGGAAGGAGAAATACGTTTCTAAAACGTTACGTTTTTACTAGGGCTGTGAAACGATTACAATTTTTAATCAGGTTAATCACAGGTTTCTGTGGATTAATCATGATTAATCCCATATATACATTCAGGGTTTTTCCTGGGTCAAAATGGGTCTTCGGTGCACCGTCTGTTCGTTGAGTGAGTGATCAGCAGCTGGCCGCTCGGTCCATTCGCGCACCTCACAGTTGCGTATTGATCAGACAAGAAGACACGCTTATCAACTCCAGTGTTTCCCCTCCTATTATAACAGGGGGAAATCTCCACCCGTCACCCTGTAATTTTCGTCTACCCCCCCCCCCCCCGTCAACAAAAGCGATGCGCGCGCCGGCATCGAAGCTCTGCGGCGACCACGATCGACATATTGAGCACCCCTGCATATTGAGCACCCCCTGACTTTTTTTCGTCCCGATGTGCGCGCACACGCCGGCCTCCGAGCTCTGCGGCGCGAGAGACGGAGATCGGAGTCGTGTTTACGCGACACTAGAGACAGAATGACATGCTGCTGGTTAGAGACGACCAACAACAGACGGATTGGAAGCTCATTCTGCGCATGCGTTAAATGCGTTAAAAAAATTAAACTAGTTAAACCTGTAATTTAATGAACTGAGTTAACGCGTTATTTTTCACAGCACTAGTTTCTACATTAAAAACCTGTGTAGCTAATGTTAGCAGAGTATGTTAGCACATCATTAACACACTTTAACACTTCTTTGCTCCGCTAGTTGGACATCCTTGATGTATCCTTCAAATGCATATTATAGACCCGTATGTCTGCTTCTCTCTGAATCACTCTTTCCAAAATGTGAAAATATTTGGAGTGCAATTAGTGACAGTGTGGCTCTACGGTAGCTCTGACAGCTTGACAGAGTAGCAGCACGGGGGCGGGGCTTAAGACAAGGGTCAATTGAATGGAAACACAGCTCCTGTCGGAGAGTCTTGGCAGGTTGTTTCCACCGTTATTTAGTAGAAATCAGCAATTTTCATTTTATTTTCATCTATCTGAGCCTACATGAATATAATTGAATGATTAACTTCCTGTCTGATCAGCAGAGAAACAAAAACTGATCTGCACCAATCCACAGCTGAGTAGCAATGCTGACCTACACCTGCTGAGAACCTTTAGCTCAGATCAAGTATTCAGAACCATCCCTGGCTCTGGACCAATGGGATCAGAGTATTCCTATTTTATATGTCCCACCTTTGACTCCTCTTGTTCTGGGACGAGGTCGTCGACGATGACGACGACGACGACGACAATGACGATGACGAGACGGCTGTTCGCCGGTGGTTGGCCCTCTCGGGGTAGGAGTGGTACAGCCGGTCACACTCTGAGCAGAGCCCCTGGAGGCAGGTGAGGCAGTGGGCAGAGATGCGGAAAATCCCACAGATAGTGCAGTTCTCTGAAACAGAGAGATTCATTTGCGGAACCGAACACTGGTCATCATTATGAAGTTGTGCCGAATCACAGATTATATTATCACAAAATAAAGAGACTTTTCTGGATGCCAATTAGGTGTTCCACAACTCTATGTCTACAGTACGTCGTCGAAGTGTATCACAAACTGAAAAAGTGCATTTTCTGAAGACAATTTGTTTGAGAAACATAATGTAGAGGCCCTAACACTTTAAAGCCACTAGGGGGCGAACGGGAGAACATGTTCTGACTAGGTTTGGGTACCGGAAACCGGTGCCAATGTGGGCACAGGTTCCAATACAACCGGTATTACCCGGACCGAAACGCAACGCACATTCCGGTGCTTCCTTCCGGTGCCTGAGCAGATTAAAATTGAAAAAAACTATTGTTGTGAACTCCTCTGGTGACTCCGCCCTGTCAGCAGGTTACGAGCCTCTCATATGTAACTCTGACAGCGGAGGCTGCGCCGTGTGTGACTGTGAGGCCGTGTGGAGCACACCAGCGTCAGGCTGGGCGCGACGGGGAGACGTCACCGGTCCCCTGAACACGTGGAGACCAATGATGACGAGCAGCCTGAACTTAGATTAGTACTGGAACGTTTATTGCAAGTCTTGCATTCATAAAAGTAGCCCAAGAAATAATAAATTAGCCATTATAACCATGTTTAAACTAGCTCGTAGCTAACACGAGCTACGAGCGTGACAGTCTGCTAGCAGATGTGTTGGTGTCCAGCGGTCCCGGCTGTATACTCGGTGTTACCGGGAATATAATGACGGAGGAATAAAGACCGTGGGGCATCACTTTGTTTCAGTGTAACTCTCGCTGTCAGAAGCAAAACTGTATTTGTCACGTGTCATCTTCAGTCCCTCTGATTGGTTGTTCTCTTTGCCCATCAATACAGTGACAGGATTAACCCTATAAGGTCTGCACATGACTACATATCACATCATATAATGGAGAACATGTATTGTGTATGTTAACAGTCTGATATCCGTTGTGTGTCGGTGCTCCATGATAACGGCTTCTACAGGGAATATGGCCAAAGAGGTTTTTAATGTCCTCATTGTGCGTTTAAAAAAAAGTATCGGTTCAGGCCCCGTTTAGGCACCGGTATCGTTTTAAAAGTGCCGGTTTAGTATCAGAAAAAAAACAAACGATACCCATCCCTAGTTCTGACGCGTGTTCTGCCACAAACAAAGTTCACTGTCCAGTGCGCTGTCTCTTTCAATGCTTTTAATCCTGGCTCTGAGACACCGTAGCATAACATTAGCAATGTCCAATACTGTTGCAACACATTACATGTTGGTTACGGCACATAATTTATACATAAACAAGCATATATCAATATATCGCTAACCACGATAGTCAACGCAGTGGAAGTGTGTTTTTCTCTCCTCACCTGGGTGCTTGTTCGAGGAGGTGGGCAAGACCTGAATGGACTTGAGACCTTGGTGGTTGGAGGACAGGGAGAGGCCACGGCCGCTCTCCCTGGAGGAGTGATGGTGGAGGGGGAAGGCCAGAGACTTGGTCTGGCCGCCTGAGTGGCACGGGGGCGTCGGGGAGAAGTGGCAGATCACAGCATCGGTGTTGAGACCCACATCCTAAGAGAAGAGAAGAGGGGGGGAGAGAAGCTGACCTCTGAACAATCGGTCCTACGGGTCATCGGTCACTTCAAAATAAGAGAGGGCTGTGTTCAGTGTGATGTAACACTATTTCCAACATTTCACCGGACATAATCGTCTTTTTCCCCTGACTGACAATTTTGTATGTGAAATTGTATTTTGCTGCATTATCTCTCCTGACTACCAGGGGGAGACTCCTCTGGTTGTATAGAAGTCTATTCTTCATGTGTTGAAGCTGTATTCTCTCTACTGACCACTAGGGGTCAACTCCTCTGGTTGTATAGAAGTCTATGCTTCATGTGTTAAAGCTGCATTCTCTCTGCTGACCACCAAGGGGCGACTCCTCTGGTTGTATAGAAGTCTATGCTTCATGTGTTAAAGCTGCATTCTCTCTCCTGACCACCAGGGGGCGACTCCTCTGGTTGTATAGAAGTATATGCTTTGTGTGTTAAAGCTGCATTCTCTCAACTGACCACCAGGGGGCTACTCCTCTGGTTGTAT
The DNA here is from genome assembly GCF_029220125.1 of Pseudoliparis swirei. Taxonomy (NCBI): domain Eukaryota; kingdom Metazoa; phylum Chordata; class Actinopteri; order Perciformes; family Liparidae; genus Pseudoliparis; species Pseudoliparis swirei. The sequence continues at coordinate 22,546,717 of NC_079395.1, read as the reverse complement.
AGAAGTCTATGCTTCATGTGTTAAAGCTGCATTCTCTCAACTGACCACCAGGGGGCGACTCCTCTGGTTGTATAGAAGTCTATATAAATGACTCTATTTCTCTCTTGATGTATTCCCTCAAAATAAGAGAGGGCTGTGTTCAGTGGGATGTAACACTATTACCAACATTTCACCAGACACAATCGTTTTCCCCCCAATTTTAAAAGTGAAATTATATTTTTACGGCTACAGGACAGCGCTTGATCACCTGAAATGTAGACAACAATAAATCTTAACTTTAATATAAATGGAACATACTAATCAGTCGTGGACATTATTGGGATCTGACCCCTCAGATCCTCAGTGGTACGTTCAACAACTGAAAACAAGCAGTAGATAAATAGATAATGAAAAAAGCCAATAAAAATACATTTTTATGATGTATTATAGGTGTAAGTACACAATTCCTGGTTAGATTTTACTGCCCATGTGATTCAGTTTTGATTCATCCCGTAATCTGATGTATTCTTTACGTTAAAGATGGAACTGAAGATAGTTATGATGGTAATGTGAAGGACTCTACCTTGTGTCTCAGTGTGGGAATGATTCTCTCGTAGAACTCAGGGTGGGGATGAGCCTCCTGGGATCAGAGCAAATACGTTATCATGAATGCAGAATACGTTATTATTAATGCAAAATATGTTACCATGAGCGTAAAATATGTTATCGTGAATGTAAAATACGTTCTCATGACTGTAAAATGTTATCATGAATGTAAAAGACGTTATCATGAATAAAAAATATGTTATCATGATTGTAAAATTCGTTATCATGAATGTAAAATACGTTATCGTGAATGTAAAAGATGTTATCATGAATGAAAAATTTGTTATCGTGAATGTAAAATACGTTATCATGAATAAAAAATATGTTATCGTGAATGTGAATTACGTTATCGTGACTGCAAAACACACACACACACACACCTTAATAAGCATTTCGAGCTCCATCCTCAGACTCATCACTTCTAGCGTCACCGCAGCAACGCAGCCCACGTTAGGATCCATGACATCATCGGGGAAGCTGAGCCCATCTGGCTGCTGATTGGAGTAGCCATAGAGACAGAGCACTGCTCGTCCTCCCTGGAGTGGAGAAAGAAACGATGGAATGTGACCCAAACCGCCTTTTGGTTTCCAGTTCCCACGCAGTGCAGCGGGCAGGCTCAACACTACAAGTATGGAGTCACTGAGGACGGCGAGGAGGATGCTAGTATCACGCAACAGAATCATATGCGTTATCTAATGGCATCGTAACCCTCAGAATCAGAATCATAGTGTAGAAACCATAGACTGTGACTAATAGTACGAGGTTGTAAACAGGTTTATTTCTGCAGGACAGGTGAGCATTTTAACATTCAGGTATATGGGTTTTAAATGGGCGGCAACCTCCATGTTGTAAAAAGTCCAACGACGAAGTGCCTAAAGCTGCATTCTTTCTACTGACCACCAGGGGGTGACTCCTCTGGTTGTATAGAAGTCTATGCTTCATGTGTTAAAGCTGCATTCTCTCTCCTGATCACCAGGGGGCGCCTCCTCTGGTTGTATATAAGTCTTTGTTTCATGTGTTAAAGCTGCATTCTCTCTCCTGACCACCAGGGGGCGACTCCTCTGGTTGTATAGAAGTATATGCGTCATGTGTTAAAGCTCCATTCTCTCTACTGACCACCAGGGGGCGACTCCTCTGGTTGTATAGAAGTCTATGCTTCATGTGTTAAAGCTGCATTTTCTCTCCTGACCACCAGGGGGCTCCTCTGGTTGTATAGAAGTCTATATAGTGACTCTACTTCTCTCTTGATGTATTCTCTCAGTAAACATTGTAAACATGAGTTTATGTCTCAGTCTCTAGTTTCAAGTCTTCTTCTATACAGCATGATGTCATCATTTTGTACTTTATGGTCATTTAGAGTCAAACAGACCATAAAGCAGGGGACGCTTTAGGGGCGGGGCTAGCAGGTGATTGGCTTGTTGCTGTCTCTACATAACTCCTCCCCATTCCAAATTTGGTCCCTTCCCTTCAAAAAGTCCAGATTGCTGTGGCCGTTACCCAAGATGCTGATGGACAACTTGCCGATCTTTGGGCTTCATAACGCCAGTCCACAAACCAATGGGTGACGTCACCACGACGACATCCACTTCTTAGGTTCAGTTCACAGCCCTCTCCTGTCTCCTCCACACATCACACCTCCCAAACACCTCCCCCTCTGTCCCCCCTGCTGAGCTGCATCCACGAGCCCTCAATAGCAATGGGCTCCTCAACCCTCCCAGCTCTCTCTGTGACGACTGACCAGGTGAGAAGACAGCTGGAGAAACTACACCAGCGCAGAGCTGAAGGTCCTGATGGCATCAGCCCCAGGGTCCTAAAGACCTGCGCCACCCAGCTGTCTGGTGTCCTGCAGCGCCTCTTCAACCTCAGCCTGAGGCTGGGGAAGTCAGTGCTGTGGAAGACGTCGTGCCTGGTCCCTGTCCCAAAGTCAACACCATCTGGCCTCAACGACTACCGACCGGTCGCCTCACCTCCCATGTGATGAAGGTGCTGGAGAGGCTGGTCTTGGCCACCTCCGGCCGCAGGTGAAATCGTCGCTGGACCCTCTGCAATTTGCTTACCAGCCTCATGTGGGAGTGGCGCGCCATCATCTACCTGCTGCAGAGCTCAGTCGCACCTGGATGGAACCGTGTCTCTGTGACAGTCACTTTCTTTGACTTCTCCAGTGCATTTAACACCATCCAGCCACTGCTGCTGAGTGAGAAGCTGCGGTGGCGTGTGGCGCGTCCACCATCTCCTGGATCACTGACTACCTCACAGGCAGACCACAGTTTGTCAGAATGGGGCGTGTGCTGTCTGGAACGGTGGTCAGTGGTGTTGAAACCCACAGGAACTGTTCTGTCTCCTTCCTCTTCACCCTGTACACCAGTGACTTCCAGTACAACACGAGTCATGCCATCTGCAGAAGTACTCTGATGATTCTGCAGTGGTCGGTGTATTAGGGATGGACGGAGGAGGAGTACAGGGCAGTGGTGAGTGACTTTGTAAAGTGGGCGATGAGAACCACCTGCGGCTGAACGTGGCCAAGACCAGAGAGATGGTGGTGGACTTCAGGAGGAAGGCGACAGCTCCTACACCTCTGAGTGTCCTGGGAGTGGGCGTGGACATGGTGGAGGAGTACAAGTACCTGGGCGTCTCCATCGACAGCCGACTGAACTGGAAGGCCAACATCAACGCTGTGTACAAGAAGGGATGAGTCGACTCTTTTTCCTGAGAAAGCTTGATCCTTCAACGTGTGCAGCAAGATGCTGGAGTTATTCTACCAGTCGGTTGTGGCCAGTGTGCTGCACTTTGCCATTGTCTGCAGGGGAGCAGCATCGGCCGTGACACCAGCCGTCTCAACAAACTGGTTAGGAAGGCTGGCTCCATCATCGGCTGCCAGCTGGAGCACCTGGAACAGGTGGTGGAGAGGAGGACGTTGAAGAAACTGGTGTCCATATTGGACAACCCGGACCACCCTCTCCACCACCTCCTACAGGGACAGAGGAGTACTTTCTCCAGACGTCTCCTCACGCTCCGCTGCCACAAGGAGAGATACAGGAGAACATTCCTGCCGACGGCTATGAGGCTCTACAACAGTTCACCTCTTGCCAGATCACCCTAACCCTTCTTATATTTGTGTTTTTTATTTTTATTTTTATTCTTGTGTGTTGCTGCTACTGGCTCGACAAATTTCCCCTTGGGGATTAATAAAGTATATATCTATCTATCTATCTATCTATCTTATCGTACAGTCTGTGGGATTGACTCACTTCTGCCAGCCAGCCTCAAGTGGCCATCTGAGGAACTGCAGTCTTTGGCACTTCCAACATTGGCACCAAAGGGAACATGTGCTCGATAGAGACGCATTGGGGACTCAAGTCTCTGGTAACTATCGTAATTTATTACTGTCAGTCAGTCAGTATAGTTGACTTGGGAATACAAGCAGCTGGTAGACTGACTTCACATGCCACCAACGTGTGATGAAGGCTTGTCCATAAAGGTGTACTCAGTTCTTGGAATGACTTCCCTGCGTTGCCAGTTCCTTTGACCCCCGGTATGTTTCCACAGAGCACTTCCTCTACTCCACTTGTTACTGTATATTACCTGAATGGCGTCGACGGTGGCCCTGAACACAGGGTTGTTGTGCTTCACAGTCCTCCAGTACTTTGGCCTGTTGGGATTTGTCAAATTACAGCCATACTTCTCCAGGATGTTCAACGCTGTCGACAAGTGCTGGAGAGATGCCAGAGTCTGAGGAAGAAACACAGGAGTCCACAAGTTAAAAAGATGTATGGCTCCAATTCATAGAATAGAAGCATGCAGTAGTGCCACACTGAAAAAGGAAGACAATAGTTATAACCCCGGTGTCTTGTACAGGACATATTGTACAGTGTATTACTATTGAATTGGGATACCTCCAGTCAGACAGAGTGACTGTAGTTGTAACCGACCATCAGAGGTTGAGCGATGTGGGATTTCCAATGTTGAGAGGCACAAAGCAGCCAATGGCCATGTGGGATGCCAACTTCAGGTTTTTATTTTTATTAAATGTGTATCTGATGATATTCAACATTGACGTGAAATTCGGAAAAATTGCTAAATATTATTTATCTGAACTGTCGTCTGTTTGCTGAAGTAGATCTGCACACACTGTGCAGTGGTCTTATTTGACATGAATTAAAATGTAAAAACTAAATGTCATGAAGTCATCAAAAAAATGCTTTACGGAAAAAAGAAAACGTTTGAAAGAAAGAGAGTATACTTTAATTTAACCCTGTTAGTTATTAAGGAGCAGTGGGCAGCAGTGAAGCGCTCGTGGAGCAACTGGGGGTTCGGTGTCTTGCTTAAGGGCACTTCAACATGCAACTAAGTGGGAATCGAACCGGCTACCTTGTGGTTAGGGGATGACGACTCTCCCCCATGAGCTCCAGCTGACGCCTACTACAGTCGGCAGATAGGAGCATCTCCACCTCCACACATATATTAAAAATGTAATATACTGAATAAATAAACACCTCCTTCCTGTTGCTGCCCAAGCTGTTTTCCATCACCATGGTTTCCGCGGTGATGTGGCAGTATTTGGAGCAGGGCGGCAAGGGCAGATTTGCCATCGCCATCACCCCGACCCGCACCTCCACCACCCTGCCGCCGGAGTACAGACACACTTCAGTCCGACTCCGCACCTCCTGCAGCTGCTCCGACAGAGATGGCATTCTACACACTCACACAGACACACACACACACACACAAACAAACAAACACATATCCATCAGTTAGTCACACGCATTTATAAAGGTTCATGTTATCCAAGGCTACATCCACATTCATGTTTTCGTTTTAAAACCAAAACGGGGCATTTTAGCGTTCTTGGCTCGGACCGACCACACGGTGGAACTGTCGCTCGGTCATGTGATCGGGGCGTGACGAATCAGGGAAGGGCACGTCATGACTGCGAAGACCCAATCGAGGAGCGAATGCGGGCGTCTACGTCATCGTTTCCTAACTTCTATGTTCTAGGACGTAACCCGAAGTTTTCAAACGTATCCGTCTACGTCATTATTTCCAAATTCCTTGTTTTCCGGTGCTCTAAAACTCCGACATAGCAAAATATTTGCATATTGAAATGGGAAGCGGTGTCGACGTGGCCGAAATGTCAGAGAAATGAGAGTTCTCACATCAAGCATGCCGATGTGCACACAACAACAACAACAACAAAAACACACAACTGTGTAATTAGTTTTGCAGGTTGTTTGGTCGTAACCAATCAAATTGAGATTTTGACCTGAGGAAATGTTAAAGGCGTGCTTCTGTATTTCACAACCACGGGCGGGCGGTCCGTGATCGTGTTGAGAAAGAGTATTTACTGTCAGAATAATAGGGGTTAAAACCAGAAACTCGGTTTAAAAAAATCTCCGCAATAATAACACATTTTAATTGTATTTTATTTTTAAATTGATTTCTGAAAATAAATATGAAATATTATTAAAAAGATGATATAAATATAAACAGGTCAAATTCCACGTACTAATAATAATAATGTGAGGTGTGTAAACCAGCAACTCGGTTGAAAAAATCTTCCGAAATAATATTTTTTCATACTATCAATAAAAGATATGATTAGAATATTTAGAAATTGATTTATAAAAATACAAATAAAATAAAAAAATTATACGATCAAGCAGCAAAATGATAAAAAAATATAAACAGGTCAAATTCCACTCTCTAAATAATAATGTGAGGAGTTAAAACCAACAACTCGGTTTAATAATATTTTTTCATATGATCAATCAAAAATATAATTTTTATATTTATAAATTGGTTTCTAAAAATAAATATAAAATAAAAAGATTATATGATCAAGCAGCAAATCAATAAAAAATATAAATTTAATATTTATAAATTGATTTCTAAAAATCAATATAAAATAAAAAAACTACATGATCAAGCAGCAAATCAATAAAAAATATAATTTTAATATTTATAAATTAGTTTCTAAAAATAAATATAAAATAAAAAGAGGATATGATCAAGCAGCAAAATAATACAAACTATCATTTTAATATTTATAAATTGATTTCTAAAAATAAATATAAAATAAAAAAAATTATATGATCAAGCAGCAAATCAATAAAAACTATAATTTTTATATTTATAAATTGATTTCTAAAAATAAATATAAAATAAAAAATATATATGATCAAGCAGCAAATCAATCAAAAATATAATTTTAATATTTATAAATTTGTTAAAAATGAATAAATTATACGATCAAGCTAAAATTATCAAGCTATAAACAGGTCAAATTCCACTCTCTAATAATATTAATGAGAGGGACACGTGTCTAATAGATGAGCCCCTCTGCTAGGCCCGATACCTGCGCATCATGACACGGCATGTGATAAAGTGGCCCGAACACAGCGTTCACTTGTCCAGGTACCACCGGGCCGTGCGCGTGACCGGAAGGAGGGGTTCTTCTTTCTTCTCCTTGAACGCAATGCGTTGTCATCATATATACCTGAGATGACGTGTGTCAGTCATCGCTGCCGGACCACACGTCCCCGCTGCCCGATGCGGACGCGCCTCGCGGGGACACGCTGGACCAATCATTAGCCGCCTAGCTAGAAACCGCGGAACGTTAGCCTCGCGACCGACACTCGCGTGCACGCGACGCTCACCGGATCCCGGTCGGTTGTGTTGTTGTTGCCCACCTCTGGTCTGCGGGGACGCAACGCTGAAACCCCGGGGCCGCTCTGCGCCGGTCCTCCTTCGGGCGCGCCGGTTTCATTCACGCCCAGCTCCGGCGAGCTCCGGTAGAGATAACGGGAGCGTCATGCGAGGCGGCGCAGCGGCAGTAACGCGACCACCGAGCGGCGGTGGAGGATGTCCCGCGTACGTGAGTGAGGAGCACCGGGCTCTCTCCCCTCGAGCTGGGGCCAAACATGGTCGCAGCGAGGGTTACGTCACCCTTTAGTTTATAAAGGGACGTTTGTATTATGATGCCACTTATCAATGTGAGCTTGTTTAATTATATTTAGCCAAGCTAAAACATCTGCGACATGTAGTTATATTGGTCGTATTTATATTTTTATATTTTAGATATTGTTTAATGAGTTATAACTGAATACTACAAACAAAAAAGTACAAAATCATACATTTTCTTTAATTTAAATAAAGAATATAATATTAGATATATAATATTTTGTATTGTACAATATCATGAACCTTATATTTTTTTATTTATATAAAAAATATTATACATATATATACTCTTTTATTAAAATTAATTGACATATAATATATATATATATATATATATATATATTATTTATTTAATTAAAATTAAAGAAAATTCATGATTTTGTACTTTTTTTGTTGCAAAATTATATTAAATTAATTTTGTTTAGCCCTAAATCATAGATTTGCCTCAGTCAGCTTTACAATCTTCATACTTATGACATCTTCTGTCCCGGAGCCTCACATCAGTACAGGAACACATCTTTAACCAGGAGGACATTGTCGGAGTTTAATCTTTTCACGATTTATCATTTTATATACTCATCGTAGGTAGTCTATGTAAAGTATGAAGTAGTGGCCTATACTTTATTCATGTGTGTCCTTATAGTTTACTGAAACAAATATGAATAAATGTGTAATCAAATCTAATTACCAACACTATAGGGCCCACGTTGTCAAGTTTCCTGCATCCACACGCACACACACACACACACACACAAACAAACACAAAAACACACACACACATACACACACAAAAAGTAGGTCACATGAACACATTTATTTGTCTTGGTGGATGAATCAAAAGTCCCTCTCATTCACTATCATTATGTTGTCTCACAAATAATGTCACTGACTAATCAGCGCACAGTCTACTGTTAAACAAAACAAAAGTAGATGAGGATGGAGGAGGAAGAGTGGAACATTAGAGAAACCATGAAAGAAGGAGAGCAGGCCAGAGAGATGGAGACACGTTTTTAGAGTCCGGTTTGTGTGAGTGTGTCTCACTGTACAAAACCCAAATAATTACAACCAATACAAAAGGGGGGGGGGGGAATTTTTTGGATTTTGATGAGGTTTCTCAAAGGAGAGCCACAGCAGTGTTCATAGAAACAGAGACAAAGACCCCTATTGACTTCATGTTGAATGAAGGTTCGTCCGCTGTAGTATGTGACAGAAAAAGGCCTAAAAAAAGGCGTCTATGGTTGCAATCATCCACCAACAGAGCAAAGGACCCGGATCTAAGTTTAAACAAGCCCCCGAACCAAAGAACTGAGGACACGGGCAATAAGACACGAGGCATCATCATCAGAATGGGAGACGCTGGAATCCCGACACTCGGCATGCAGCGAAGCGTCGCGTCCCAACAGGACTTTTAGCCTAACTGTATTTCCGTGATCATTTTGACAACATATACGACTTGTGTCATCGGGGATAACGTCACGGTAGAACGCCATGCAGTTTGGTGTTTGCCAGTGAATTAACCAACTGTTACAGCACAAAGCTAACCTGTCACCATCATCCTTTGAAGGTCGACATATTGAGCTAAAATAATCCTTTGACGTGCTGAAAGGGCTCATTCTGGCAGTCGTTCCCCCCCCCCCCCCCAAGCCCCCCCCCACTGAGTACGATGGTCTCTGTCTCTATATCCCCTGGCTTGTGAGAAAGCGACACGTTTTCCGTACCACAGAGCCACATCCGATCAAAACAAAATGTCGTGACCCCCCATGGAAGAATTTATTAAGCTTATTTTCTGGTTTTCCGCGTTTTGTTTGAATGTGACAATAGCCGTCAGAAAGGGTATAGCATTTCTCACTCTTAGCTACATTGTGCTTCACAATGTCAAAATTATTCCCCATTGTCATATGAAGGGATTTCCAGTGAGGACTCCCATCTCATCAACAGCCTCCACCGACCTGCACAGTGTGAATACAATTAGGGATTCGCGCTCCTCAACACTTCCACTTACAGGACCTATGAGAAAAGGAGTCATGTTTTTATGTTATGCATCTCTAAAGCTACTGTACAGAAGCCGATGTGGTTCGCAATCGTCCCTATCGTGATAGTTTTCCACATGTGGCAACTTTCTTAGTTGTGGTTTCCAAACACCTATTAAATGCCACTGTGTCCATTGAGTTCAGCGCTGCCGTATATGCAGTATGGATCCAAGCTGAAGTCGCTACGAAGCTTAACCGAAGACACCGCTTTCCACAAAAACTTTCATTTCCTGAAAAAGAAAAATGACATTGTGGCACAGTGAGGTTAGAACTGTCAGCTATGTTGCATGAAAACTAGATGACTGACTGGAGTTGATTAGAGAACCCAAAGCAGTAAAGGTATGCAAAACCTGAGGACCAGAGGATTTGCATATCAACATTTCATCTAAACAGAGATAAACGAGAGAAAATAAGAGAAAAATTAAACAAAATCTGGCCATATTGTACAGGTTTTTCTTCATCTTCTCATAAATTGTCTTTTTATGAAAAGGCACCCTTTTTTTATAAACTGAGATGTTAACAATACACAGCTCCAAGTTTCTCTTATAAAAGTGCAATTAATTTGTTTTAACTACAAACAAGAATATGACATATTCAACTAGAAAGAGTAAGTATACTTGGGAACACAGTTAGAATTCATGTTTCACAAATTCCCATGACTGGTCTCTCTGCACTGTGTGTGAAAAATTGACCTCCCAACTAAATGCTTGTTTGAACCTGTCAGCATGCATTCAAATTAATGCACAACAGATCAAATACAAATATATTCATTAAATAAGATTACACAGTGCTAAAGAGGCGTCGGTCTTTTCATTCAAGTGCCTGAAGGATGCCTGTAGAGGGCACTCTTACACTACCATCACAAGATAATCAGCAGCCATACAAGCCACACAGACACACTCCCCCCCCCCCTCACCCAGTCCTCATATGTGAATATACGCTGGAAGGAGCAGTACAAACTGTGTGGAGTCCCTTCAATTCAGAGGCCACCTCCCTCAGTGGGTTCAAAAGGTGTAGACTGAATGGCAATCAGATGAACCTGCACCTCCTCCCTCAAAGGATAGTGTATTTGTGTACCACGTGGTCTTATATCGGTAGTTTTATCCATCTTTTCTTTTGGTTACAATAACATACTCACCAAGTTACTGGGAGCATGGCGACACTGCTAGAACTAAGTCTTGACAAGTCGATAAAAACACAGATGTCCCACTTTATTTGGAGGTCAAACTGAAAGCGAAAGTCCTGCTGAAATCAAGCTGACAGTCCTTTATTGTGCAGGAGAACCGTGTGCGCACGGTGACGGGTTCATGAAGTATTGCCTGGAAGAAACGGGTTTGTACAACAAAAGTGTTTTCTCCTGTTCTGAATGGTCACACTAGAAGGCAGGGGGGTAAAGCCAGCCAAGAACTCTTTCCTTTTCAGGTCTTTTTCTATCCTCACTGTGGAAGTGATTGTCGGGTTGACAGTGAAAGAAAAGTTACCAGAATGGTTGGATGCAGCCTCCCCCTCGTTTAAGTCAGACGGGTACTCTGCTTGAAGCATACCGAAGGCCTAAAGCTGATCTTGTGCTTGACGCATCCGCAAGTCAGTACGCAAAGGGTCTGCTAGGGTCGCTGTGACGTGATTTATATTACAGTCTGCGGGGATATCCGCTATACCCCCAATGTACAGCGCAGACGCGACACTATGCTGTAGGTGGTAGCCTAGTGACCTTTAGAAAGTAGCATAAAGAGAACTACCACGCGTCCGATTGGGAGTATAACCAAGGCTTACACGTGGTCTGTGTTTGTGTAATATCTTGTCTTTGTTTCTAGATCCAAATAAGTGTGACGAGAATGTTGGTTTATTTCCATGATGATAGTTTGAATCGCTCGTGTTTCTCGTCCCGTTGGTCTTTTTCATCAATGTCACCGTGTTCCTAGATCTCAGCAATTGAAATGGAGAGTGTCGTGTTTTATTGTTACCGATAGAAATTAAGGTCAAAACAAGACCCGAGTTGTATTAAACCTGAATTATCCTTTAATAAGACAGCAGTCTCACAGAGACTAAAACAGATTGTGCATTGGGGCGCTCTTCGCCAACCTCCTGAATTCAGGAGGGCTGCCTGAACACACCATTAAACAAGAGGCCATTCAATATTTCAATGAACGATGACCAAAGAAGGTCACATGTTTGGAGGTTCCTTTGGAATGGTCAAGCCACATCGGCCTATTATGACACATTTAGTGTATAAATACATTCCACTGAAGGAGGAGGCTCTGGGCTGGGACTTGAACTTGTCCACTGTCCCCTCTGTCTTTATATCTGATCATTCCACCTGTCTCCCTATGAGTATATAGGTCTGCTTCCTAAGCTGTTTTTTTTGTTTTTTATTCAAATTCTAGAAGTGTGTGCAAACAGTGTTCTCACAGTAGATAGGATAGCCTTTGCATCTCTATTCTATTCCCTTTTCACCTTCAAGATCCTGTTTCTGGTATTGTAGAAAAAGGAGAGAACATCCAAAAATGGGAACACATTGAAGCACTGAGACACACATGAGTGTTTTGGATACAGCAGATGCATATGTCCTCTTGCTATATGTCTCCAATGAAGTGATAAGAGTGCTGTGTTTGACCGGGGTGGCATTACAATGACGTAATACCTAGATTGAGGGAATGGTGAGTAAACCATAATCATAATACAGATTAAAGACTAAAGAATTGTTTTTTTCAAAGTCAAATTGGCTAAGATAATTAGAAGAAATGTGACTTCTTTCCACCCTCTGCCTTTCCTCAATGTTATTCGTCCATCATTAGAAATATCCTAAATATCAAGCAATAGGAAACTACCGAGCTGTACACAAAAACTCTCAGGATAGTCGTCAATATCCTCATTCATACAAGGCTTCGTCTATGCCCACATCTGAGCCCTAGAAGATGTATCAGTTGTCACTGTTTTGCACTGCAGCATATCAGTCTGGTCTAAAAAGAATATGTCCATTATTACTGACACGAGACAGTGTCTTTCAGATAGTACCCAGACAGTGGGCATGTGCTTCTGACTTCCTCTGCAGAGATGTCTACGATACTGGACGGCAGTGCTTGTCAAAAAAATAGATGAGAGCCCAAAAGTCTTGTGGGATGAAGTGCATTGCTCCAGAAAAACAATAACAACTGTTTTTGTGTGTTTCCAGTTTCCACATTGTCTTTGTCAACAGGTACAGTCCCCACACTAGGCAATCTTGGTTGCGGTTCATTCTGGATAGTTGCTGTCATCCATCCCGTCAACCTTTTCCTCAAGTTAACTATTTGGCGTCCCGGTCTGTGAGCAGTTCTCTGGCTCACATGCTTGTTTCACACGGTGGTGTCACACTTCTTTCCAGAACAACGTGGTTTTCTCCACTCTGTTCTCCAGCCCCCCTTCCTTCTCCTTTCTCCCCAGCTTCCGTAGTTCCTTGCTCCTGGGTGCAGTTGAGCGGGCTGGTTTTAGACGACAGTGGGCTTGCACTGCTACCTGACCCGACAGCAGACCTTTCCTTGTGATTCTTCCCCTGGTGGCTTAGGCCCGTGAGCTGCCCTTCACCTTCTAAGCTCCTGGCTGCTAAGCCCTCACCTCCCCCCTGGGAGTTAGGACTTGGGCTGACAGATTGCTGGGCCAGAAACGGAGATTGCAGGATTGCCTGCGGAGACTTAGCTTCCTGGGTTACTGAGCTAGGAGAAGGAGAAAACCTGGGAACGATGTCTTCGGAAAGGAGTTGAGCGAGCTTGGCTACGCCAGCGGAGGTTGGGGTTGCTACAGGTGTCATCACCGCCATAAGCACATCATCTTTGGATCCAATGACGTCAACTTTGTGGGCTCTGTTCTTTTGAGAGCTACTATCATTTTGCAAGGTCACTCCTAAGCCTTCCACGTTCTGTTGCATTAAACTCACATCTCCAGCCACTCTTCCTTTAGGACTGGGCGCACATTCATACAAACCTTTAATAATGTCCATTGGCTGGAGGCTGTCAGTGAACCTATTCACCTCCATTGTGCTGATCTGACTTAGATCCAAGGGAGGAGGGATACGCTGATATCTCGCACCAGTTTCACCTCTTTCAGCACTGGGGAGCAGAGAGCTTCTTTCTCCTTTTTCCATTGTACTGGCAGTGCTCACTTCAGGGAACGTTTTCTTTGCTTGAGTGGAAGTCAATGCTTTCATCTCCATCTGCTCATCAATAACTTTCTCTTGTTTCTCCTGGATGCCTGCTGTCCTATTGTAAGCATCTTCCAGCTGTTTTGCATTGAGCTTTTGAGGGGTAGTTTTATGAGACAAAGACTTGACTCTCTCATGGGAGCCTTGCTGAGCCACATCCAGGTAATGAGGGTGTTGGGACCTGCCTGGGCTAACCCCTTCCGTATTGGAGTCGTGTTTGTGGTAGCTCCAGCGGCTGGGTGACAGGTTATTGTCCACAGGACACTTACCGTCCTCTCTCTTTTCCACCAACACATCTGTAAGTTCCATACTGCGTGCAAACGCATCCTTTAGGTTAATGGAAATAATGCTTCCACTTCGTTTTGCTCTTTCAAGAGCTTCCCTCCTCTTGACGGCCTTCTCTTGCCTCTTCTGCTCTCGGTAGAACTCGGAGAAATTGTTGACAATGATTGGGATAGGAAGGGCAATGACCAACACGCCTGCGATGCAGCAGAGTCCTCCTACAATCTTGCCAAGCAGGGTTTGAGGGTAGATGTCTCCATAACCAACAGTGGTCATCGTAATAGTAGCCCACCAGAAGGAGGCGGGGATACTGGTAAATTTGGTGGCGTCCTCGTCCTTCTCAGCAAAGAACACCAAGCTAGAGAAGATCATAATGCCCATGGCTAGGAAGAGGATCAGTAAACCCAACTCATTATAGCTTCTTCGTAAAGTGAAGCCCAAAGACTGCAGTCCTGTTGAGTGCCGGGCCAGCTTCAGGATTCTCAGAATTCTCATAATTCGGAAGATCTGAACCACACGTCGCACGTTCTGGAACTGCATTACATTCTTGTTGGACTCAGTTAGGCAGAGGGTCACATAGTAAGGCATGATAGCCAGTAAATCAATGATGTTCAGTGGTGCTTTGATGAAATCCCACTTGTTGGGTGTTGAAAGCAGGCGTAGCATGTACTCCATGGTGAACCAGGCGATGCAGACAGCTTCCACATGGGCTAGGCTGGGGTTGTCATTGAACTGGCCAAATTCATCTACCACCTGTAGCTCTGGCAGGGTGTTCAGGGACAACGAGATGGTGGAAATGATGATGAACATGATGGAGATCATAGCCAGAACCTGCAAGACAAAGACAATAATGTGGGTTAATATATCATACTGTACATACATATATATGTACAAAGATAAATAAAAGAATGCACAGCATGTGGTTCTTGGTCAAATCTGTTTGCCTTTATGGCATGCAACAAGCTAGTCATGTACTTGTTTTGTGCTAGCTCTATTGAAGGCCATGCAGGCCGACCGGTCCATGATTCAGATTGGAATGTCCCAACAACTGTTGAATGGTTTGTCACGTTCCCCAGAAGATGAGTCCTAATGACTTTGGGGATACCCTGACTCTTCATCAGATTTGGTTAGAAGTCAAATATCATTACAATTTTAAATGGTTTGCAATCTAATTTTGTACAGATGTTCCTGTTCCCCAAAGGATGAAATGCGATTGCTTTTCATCTTGTGTCACATCTAAATGTAAATAGCAATTTGCTTCACACTTTGGTTTATGACGAAAAAGCTCCGAAACTAATATAAAAGTTTAGTGACACAGAGTAACCAAATCAGAGCCTCAAACCAAAAGTCCTACAATGTGCCTCTGGTCTTCTGTGTTATCATTATCATTATGTGAACCAAAATGGCCAATAATTATATGAAAAAATTTATCTGCCCCAGATATTTGAGACGTAGTCTTTCTAAAACCAGATGTAAGCTTTTACAAGTGTTTTTATAAAAGAGTTAGTTGATAATAATTTGAAAAGGAAAACATTTCAGCCTTGTTGTCTTACAGTTAAATGGAATTTACATAATAGTCACTCAAGGAATAAGTAGGTTCTTACTGAATTGAGTGCCCTGTTAATCTCACTGCTCCTAGTCTAATTGGAGAAGAGCAGGGGGTGATTCACTGGAACAAAGCCGACGTTTCCACACTGCCCGAATGGTATAACAAGTCTACCCAAAACTTTTTGCCTGGCCAATCAAATCGAAATAATTCCACATTGGTGGAAAACCATCCAATCTAGCAACACTGCAAGCATAGCTGTAGTCTTTTTGTGACACCTTTGCTACATTAGAGTGCAGCGCACAGTATATAGTTGTCTTATCTGCAGATACTTATCTCTAATTAAATGATAACCCGATGACAAACATCCTAAACACAATTTAACCCGTAGTTGTTTATAATTATAAACATTTTCACTTTTCACAGTTGCTAACAAATAATGTTGTTGTTCATGTTTACAGGGGGCTTTAGTGCATGCTTTGGGATGTGGTTGTTTGATTTTATAACATCATCACTAAAACTCAAAGGCAAGCAGGTGACTATCAACTGCCTCATATTAAACTTATACATTTTAAAGAAGATAGGGTTTGGATTCTTGTAGTGTCCTTTTCCCCCCTACAAGCCTGCAAAGCCAATTGATATGAGATGCTCATAACGTATTCATTATTTATGTTGCTCTCCTGGTCTCCTGGCACTATGATGTGCGTCGTACACACAGGGACTTATGATCAGGAGTCATGGCTGCTTTCAAGACTGTTTTTAAGGGTCAACATGACAAAGCATTGCACATAAAAAAGAAGAAAACTTGAGTAGCTGCAGTGTCGCCGTAGAGGTATATTGGACATGATCGACAACATACAGATGATTTATCTTTACTTATAGAGCACCAACAGTGCGGCTAATACAGTTGTCCTGAAGGTGGCACTAGAGGAAAGGTCACCAATGGTCTCTTTTCATCCAGTGCTCTTCAGATGATTTGGCTGTGCTGTTATGCACAGTGACATTGCCTCCAAGCCATCTTCTACTCGTGGCCTTTGATTGCTCTTTAGCTGCAAACCTCACATTCCGTTGGCAATATACTCGCGAAAATGGTTTGTGTTAGTCGAAGCTGGACACAGCATGTTCTCGAGCAAGCGTTCCATACAAAGTGCTTTATGTCAATCAAAAACAAAAACAAAGTCACAATTGGGGCCATTGTGTCTATCGTGATCTGCATCTGAATGTGTAAATGCTGCAAAGAACAGGAGGCGTATTCATAAAGCGACCTAAGGCTAAAATGATCTGTTAATTGGCCCAGTTGAGACAAACTCCAAAAATGAGAGCTGTATCAGTCCTAGGTGTTTGGTCTCAGAGTAATTCACAAAAACGTTGAATACTAAGAAAAGTCTGAGCAGTCCAGGGGAGTCCCATGGTGTGATGATGACCATCTGATAAGGCCAACCTGTTGGACAATCCATGAGACGACAATCTGCACAGCTCTATGATACTGAGCTAATAGCACTGATATAATTTAAGAACCTTTGGGAATATGGCCCCATTATAGTTAGTACTCCTCATCCAGGGAAATATAATGTAGAATATGTTCTGTGTCACGGCTTGGATGGTCTAATCTAATACAAGTGTAGGACTCAGCTTTTTGGAATTCATTAACAGTGTTTTTTTCCGGCCTGCTGTCTTTTGTGAGTCCCTTGAATTAATGTAATAACAATACCTAATCCCCAGAATATCTCTTTAGAATACAATCTACCAATAGTGACCATTTAAAATGAGATTTTGGTCGGAACTATTGATTTATGTGAGGTCATCATTCCCTTCTCTGTCTCTTGTGTGTCAACTGCTGAAACAGCCTATTTACATGATTGGTTTATTTTTTCCACAAAGTGCACTCAAAAGAATTGGTCAGAAATATTTTACAAGTTGCTGAGTAAAACAAGACCAGAGTGAGTTTTAGTTTTACTACATATTTATAGCGACAGCCAGTAACTTGGCTCTGATTGGTGTTTTTTCTTCGGGGTGTGGTGGAATCTTGTAAATGTCATTAGGAGTTATGACACACGTCTCAAGTACTTCTGTCAAGATATAGTGGCAATTTAAGCAAACATGACAAAAACTCTTTTTTTGTGTGACAAACTGCAACCCTATTTGTTTCTGTTGTGGCCGATTGGAGGCCCCAGTAGTCCTACTTCTCACAGGATGGCTTCCTTGGACTTCTGTTCAAAAAGCTCAACTCGGATGTCCTCACTTAGCAAGGTAGCTGAAGCATGTGAGTCTTCTCTCTGCAGCCCTTGCTAGGACATTTCAGGATAATTGTAATAGGATTGTGTTGCTATCTATAGAACGGATAGAGAGAGGTTAGAAGTGTTTACTCATTCTTTCCTCCCCCAACAGGAAGAATCAAGCAATAGGTGGACACCTGCAAGAAAAGCTTTAAACCAAAATAAAATAATAAAAATAAATGTCAAGAGACGACGACTGACAGGGAACACTGAGACATGCTTTTTCAAAACAAAACTGTAGCCTCATGCTCTGTGTGGCTGGTGACTCATTGTGAAAACATGGTGAGTCGATTACAACTGAGCATGATCGTATTATGAATTTAAAGAGACTCCATGATTTTGTCAGAACGTCTGATTGAGTGCTTACGAACAGAGTCTGAACTAGAGGAAACAAGTATTAGCAATAAAATGAGCATTACACTGAAAAAAAAGTTTTCCAGACAAGATGATATGTTTAGCGATGTAATACAATTACGTAAAGATATAATACAATTACGTAAAGATATAATAAGGACAGCCCTCTCGGCAGAATGTTTTTTTTCCATTTTGCTTTTCCAAAAATCATTAATACATTGAACAAGGACTTTCTTGTTGGTTTGATCGACGACATTTTGCTTGTGCAAAACTAAATCCAAACATTGACATCACGCTTGTCACATAACAATATTACGTTTGCTACTTTATATTATAAAGTCGTCCAAGGGACTATGTTATGTATTTCTGTTTTATACGCTACGTTGTTGCGCTACGATGTTGCGCTACGATATTTTGCTACAGTATTTTGCTACAGTATTTCACTACGCTACATTGTTTCGCTATGGTACGTTGTTTTGCTTCGCTATGTTGTTTCACTACGCTACGTTGTTTCACTACGCTATGTTGTTTCACTACGCTACGTTGTTTCACTACGCTACGTTGTTTCACTACGCTACGTTGTTTCACTACGCTACGTTGTTTCACTACGCTATGTTGTTTCACTACGCTACGTTGTTTCACTACGCTACGTTGTTTCACTATGCTACGTTGTTTCACTATGCTACGTTGTTTCACTATGCTACGTTGTTTCGCTATGCTGTTTCGCTACGTTGTTTCACTACGCTACGTTGTTTCGTTGTTTCACTACGCTACGTTGTTTCGTTGTTTCACTACGCTACGTTGTTTCGCTACGTTGTTTCGCTACGTTGTTTCGCTACGTTGTTTCGCTACGTTGTTTCGCTGCGTTGTTGCACTAGATTGTTGCACTACGCTGTTGCCCTATGTTGTTGCCCTATGTTGTTGCACTAGATTGTTGCACTACGTTGTTGCCCTATGTTGTTGCACTAGATTGTTGCACTACGTTGTTGCCCTATGTTGTTGCACTAGATTGTTGCCCTACGTTGTTGCACTAAGTTATTGCCCTATATTGTTGCACTAGATTGTTGCACTACGTTTTTGCCCTATGTTGTTGCACTAGATTGTTGCACTACGTTGTTGCACTAGATTGTTGCACTACGTTGTTGACCTATGTTGTTGCACTAGATTGTTGCACTACATTGTTGCCCTACGTTGTTGCACTAGATTGTTGCACTAGATTGTTGCACTACGTTGTTGCACTACGTTGTTGTCCTATGTTGTTGCACTAGATTGTTGCACTACGTTGTTGCCCTATGTTGTTGCACTAGATTGTTGCACTACGTTGTTGCCCTATGTTGTTGCCCTATGTTGTTGCACTAGATTGTTGCACTACGTTGTTGCACTAGATTGTTGCACTACGTTGTTGCCCTATGTTGTTGCACTAGATTGTTGCACTACGTTGTTGTACTAGATTGTTGCACTACGTTGTTGCCCTATGTTGTTGCACTAGATTGTTGCACTACGTTGTTGCCCTACGTTGTTGCACTACGTTGTTGCACTGCGTTGTTGCAATAAATTGTTGCACTACGTTGTTGCACTGCGTTGTTGCAATAAATTGTTGCACTACGTTGTTGCACTGCGTTGTTGCAATAAATTGTTGCACTACGTTGTTGCACTATGTTGTTGCATTACGTTGTTCCGCTACGTTGTTGCAATAAATTGTTGCACTATGTTGTTGCACTACGTTGTTACATAATTATTTAATTTCAAGCCATGATTTTTTCTAACTTTAATTAACCATGTGGTTTTCTTGCCTAAAACTAACAAATTGTTGACGTAAACCAAATGGTATCGTTTCTACAAGCGCGGTATGAGGCTGATATTAAACTTATTTTTGTATTAGAAAACGTCCACACTCGTGCCCTGTGATTTGCAGAAACATACAATGCCAACAATCTTGAGCAACTGTAGTTAAGTTATATCTATAATATACAATATAATTTTGCATTTTCTGCTATTCATGAAATATTTGTATTTCCACTCCTATCACAGTTCACTTCACAATTAATTTCTGACAACCTCTACTTTCACATTTAGATTTCATTCTGTGATCATTTTAATGTCAAGAATGCATACGTCATTAAGTAACAGCGGAATATGCAGAACTTGTGTATCTTTTTCTTGTATTGATACAATCACATGTTTTAGCGTTTTCAACGTATTTATCAAACTGTGATTAATCAGAATAAGTTACAACCAGTACTTTGTTTCTTTAATAAATATGCCTTTGATTAATTTAAAGACATGCTCATAATGTACCACTCAAACCTGCAGGAGGAATCAAGTTATTTATTTAGATGCTGCGGTGATATTAAATACTGTGTGTGACTGTCCAGGAAATGATCAGTGAACAAAAAAAATCAACATTGATGAAGTTTATTTAATCTTTATATATTTGTATTCTGCTATGACGTCCCTCTCAGAAACTCCAGAGACTTCCTGTGAAATCATGTGATGGAAGGATTGTCTCGGGTCATTTCCGGACTGGCCGGTCTGGCCTATCAGACTCATGTCAAAGGACACAGCGCATTACGGCATTACACCATAACACCATTACACCGTGTACAGTATATTTCTGATGCTTCATAATCCTCACCAATGACTTTGACCTTTGTTTTAAGACAAATTAAAAAACACCAGGATTTTTAGGCAAAACGGCAACGCCAGCAAGAAAAAGAAAACCGACCGAAACAAAGTAAAAAGCGCGAGAGAGAGAAAGGACAAACGGACGTGGAGGGCAGAGTGTAACAAAGTGTGTCCACCTGCAGCGTCTTAATGGCTTAATGGCTGCCAAATGCTGCGACCTTGGCATCCGGGGGGGCAGATTTAAAGCCGTACCAGGAACACACAAGCTGCTTTAGAAGCTGCGCAGTGGAGGAAGAATTAATGGAGGCTCCCACATTTAAGATTCTACCGCTCAATAGCAATTGAGTTTGCATCGCAGTGAGTCACCAACAAAGGAATGAACTGGACTCGGCTGAAACGCGTTCAGGCGTCGTGAACCGGCTCTGGGAGCGGAGGGCAGTCGACGCTAACGGAGCTGCGTTCACCCCCCCCCCACACTGCCTCACAATCTACTGAGGACGTCTGCGTGACTTTGGTGACCCTGTGACCTCTGGATACTGTCTGGTTGTGAGAGAATAAATCATGCTGTTTTTCTGGACTAAAGAAAACTATTAAGCTGATATATATTTTCCAACCCAAGGACCAGTGCTTGGACTGAAATGCAGCCTTATTCTTTATTATGTATTCTTTATTTTTTATTTTTTGGAAACTAAAAAACTTCTGCCAGAAATTAAAAACACATCTTTTCCGACTATACCTTGAATAAAAAGAGATTAGCACTTCAGTGGCTCTTAAATGACACGTACTCATGGTATTACTCATGGTATTAATCATGGTATTACTCATGGTATTACTCATGGTATTAATCACGGTATTACTCATGGTATTACTCATGGTATTACTCACGGTATTACTCATGGTATTACTCATGGTATTACTCATGGTATTAATCATGGTATTACTCATGGTATTAATCACGGTATTAATCACGGTATTACTCATGGTATTACTCATGGTATTAATCACGGTATTACTCATGGTATTACTCATGGTATTACTCATGGTATTACTCATGGTACTACTCATGGTATTAATCACGGTATTACTCATGGTACTACTCATGGTATTAATCACGGTATTACTCACGGTATTACTCACGGTATTACTCATGGTATTAATCACGGTATTACTCATGGTATTACTCATGGTATTACTCATGGTATTACTCATGGTATTACTCACGGTATTACTCATGGTATTACTCATGGTATTACTCATGGTATTACTTATGGTATTAATCGTGGTATTACTCATGGTATTACTCATGGTATTTTTGTAGTTTGGCTTTCTTGAATAAACGTTACTTTCTTGATTCTTGTTGTTTTGAGGTTGTACTCGTGGTTGAATTAATTTATTGTAAGTCTCTTTAGATAAAGCGTCTGCTAGATGTAATGAAACTTCATATGAACCAGCCGTCTTGTATACAGTCTCTTGTGTATATTCATAACTTCCTTTTATCGGTGCGATTGCTCAAGGTCACGGCGTGTTAAAAATTGGAAATTGTGGTTCATAGTCTGGGGAGCATGACTGTTGATGTTATTGTAAAGATCAACAGGGGGGTCAAGAAAAAATTTCTTCATCCTCCGGGGACAATGAAAAACCAACTGTGAGAACCTCTGAACCATAGACTGCTTATGAATCAAAGACATGTGGGGGGGGGGGGGGGGGTCGAGAAGATCAGAGAAGAGGCGAAATCTGAGAAATCGATGGAGAGAAAAACACAAGAAGGAATGAAAGAGCGACTTGGCAGAGAAACCCAAGAGCCATGATCAATACGCGGAGGTATTTCTGGAGCGACGGGAACTGTCGGACCGCCGGCGTTCTCTGCAGCGCCGTTCATCTGCGAGGCGGTGGCGGCTTTCATCCGGTGTTCACTCACTCATTCCTCTATTGATCCAGATGTTTTGGATTCTCTGTGATGAATGTTTAAGCTGTTGGAAGTCCATTTAGTAGCTGCGCTGCAGCTCTTGGTTACATTACGTGATTTGAATTTGCCCAGTCATCAGATTTTTAGATTCCATTTTTTGGGGGGCAATTTTACTCCTTTATGTTTGGCGTCGGATCAGTCTCAATAATTGCAAATGCACACAGAGAGAGTCACAAATACATTCCAATGCACACATGAATACATTACAGTTTGTTTGTTTGTGGATCGCTACACATTTGTTTGTGGGTTTTTTGAGACTCCCCTGACATTTTTTCAACATAGACCTATCTGTAGCCAATCAGAAGTCGCCCTCATTTTCAACCAATACATTTGTGAACCCTTGTGTTTGCATGTGTGAGTCTCTCTGTGTGATTGAGACTGATCTGACCCCGTGTTTATGGACTTCTCAAACATGTTGGTTTTATTGTGGACCTTGAAACAGTTGAGGTAATAGTTGAGAGGAACCGTGGGGTCACTGGGAGCGGGCCGGTTCCCATCTCCTGTGTTTTGATTAAAAACCCAAGACAAGCTAAAAAAATTGATTTTGCTGGGATTATTTTGAGACTTCTCAAAATCTGTATGAATGTATTGGAGCAATTAAAAAAACATAATTACAATCTAGCTAGTGTTTCAGATATTTGGATCTGTTCTTTTTTTCCGACTTAATTTGGTAGTTTCTTTATTTTGTTTTAACAAGTTACTTTTTAAAATCCCAATAGAAGGTCTTGTTTACTTGAGTGTTTGATTCCGGCCATATGTCCAGTTCTTTTGTTCGTTTCAAGGGAGGTACTGTCAGTAATGTAGACGGCATTGGTATCAGTTTATGGATTTTGCACCGGCACCTCAGGATTCTGAAGTTGTCGGGACTATTCTAAACATGCTGGATATTGCAGTAGTTCTATAGCAACGTGGGGACTCAGTTGCACTGACGTCATTCAGAGCTGGATTAAACTGAACATGTTGGCTTCCGCTCAATCAAGCTCTCAGGTAAGTCCTTCAAGACTTTGAAGTATCTTGATAATTAATAAAAACATGTTTTTTTGATCCGATGACAAACTTTTTTCCCAATTCTGAGATAATATTCTCGCTAATTCAGAAAAAACAATCAGATCTTAACAATAAAAATGTTTTCTCTCAAGTGAAAGCTTTTGGCTTCCAAAGGTGAGCAAACAAAATGAAACACGTCTTTTTGTACTTAATTACATAATAATACATAATTTTCAGATAACCTCTCAGTTCCATCGTAGTATTTCAGAAGTGTTATTAATCTGATTTCTGTGGGGACTCGACAAGGTGTGCAGATGAACTATGGACTGGAAATGTGCTCTTATTGGTCTTACTGGTTTTATAGCTACTGAGGGAAATGGAGACTACATGGAAAATGTTGAGACTCGAGTCGTTGAAGAAGAAAACCAACTCTGTGTATCATTAGGATATGAACGCTGCCCCGGTATTCAGTTTTAGACGGAGCAGAATAAAGACAGAATTATAGTAATTACTCCAAAGCGAAGCTTCTGGCTGGTCTTTGTGACACACGGGGCTGTAATTAGCGACTCATGGTATGTTATTATCCATCCAGGCGGGGCCGTCACGGCTCCCACAGCTGCCCTGAATCACAATGGAAGCTGCTCCACTCCGGTCCTGTTGGTTTAAGGTCATTTAATGAATCTTTGTTGCTGCGTCACAGAGATTTATTTTTGTGATCTCCAGGACAATGTTTGATTCCAAAGACAAAACAA
Source organism: Pseudoliparis swirei (assembly GCF_029220125.1). Taxonomy (NCBI): domain Eukaryota; kingdom Metazoa; phylum Chordata; class Actinopteri; order Perciformes; family Liparidae; genus Pseudoliparis; species Pseudoliparis swirei. The sequence goes on along the minus strand of NC_079395.1, from coordinate 22,522,183 downwards.
AACATGGGGTCATCGGACCCTATGAGACGACATAGATCCTATCTGCCTGATGGATCATCGAGGTCTGGGTCGTGGAATTCCTGCCACCAACTACGCCACTGGCCTGTTGAGACTCCGCCCACTGTTGAGACTCCGCCCACTCCTCCTCCCCACCGCCATCTGCCTGATGGATCGTGGAGGTCTCCATCGTGGAATATGCCTACTATGAACTATTCATACACTCTGTCATATTCATTGAATGTATTTAAACTCTAAATCTGTCCTTCTGTACACATTACATCTATTGCACCTGTCCATCCTGGAGAGGGATCCTCCTCTGTTGCTCTCCTGAAGGTTTCTTCCCTTTTTTCCCCCCTGAAGGGTTATTTGGGAGTTTTTCCTGGTCCGATGTGAGGTTTTGGGGCAGGGATGTCTATGTGTACAGATTGTAAAGCACTCTGAGACAAATTAGTAATTTGTGAAATTGGGCTATACAAATAAACTGAATTGAATTGAATTGAATTGAAAACAATATTTTACAGGGCAGAAATCAGTCATTTTTACTAGAACTAAAATATGTTCTGACGAAAAATGCTTTCAGCAACTATCTGTGCTCTCTTCAAAGCCGGTAAACTGCCATGACAACAACAGCACCACCAGGGGTTGTGCCTGGTGGAATGAGGGTTGATGTGGCTCCACAAAAGATGTTTTTATTTATCAGCAAGACTAAAAACACACTGAATCTAGTCTGTTGCAGGCCAGATTTTGGCTTTTTTGTGGACATCTCTAGTAAAATGTGGTCTGGTTTGTTCAGTCAGTTGGAATGAACTTTGCAGATAGCTGTAAGTACCCCTCGAACAAAGAAAACCCCCAAAACATACTAAAACTAGAATGGGCACTCGGTAGAGTGCATACCTTCGCATATCACAAGATTGGGCATTGAATTATGAACATGTTGGCATTAGTTGCATGCCAATTGGATAGAAATTGACCGCGCTATGGTAAAAAGAAGATGTTGACCTTTCCATGACCTTGACCTTTGACCCGATTGATCCCAAAATCTAATCAAATGGCCCCCGGATAATAAGCAATCATCCCACCAAATTTCATGCGATTCAAGAAGATTTTTACCTTTTCATGACCTTGACCTTTGACCCGATCGATCCCAAAATCTAATCAAATGGTCCCCGCATAATAACCAATCATCCCACCAAATTTCATGCGGAAGGTAATGAACCATTATGCTCAGTGAGCCAGTTATAGTTTGACGTATATAATACACGTTTAAAATATCCCTGATGCCTGGAGACAGAGGAAGTGAACAACCAGGGAGCTGCAGTGCACTCACACCTCCAGAGCAGTCCGACATGGAGACACGCGCCAACAAAAGATTTACAGTCGGCAGGACGAACTTTGCTGTAGACAGCGAAGCACTTTGGATCCGCCTCTGTGCTGCTGGAGTGATGCATCATTCTCATCTCAATGGAAGCATTCGTTCTCGGGGCGCTCCAGTCCATCAGTGCGCAGACATCATTGTACGCAGACCAAAGACCTCCGAGGAGCCGCTTACTGCTGAAGACACGACCAATGACTCATTGTGGACTTTACCATGTCCTGAATTTCACTCAGGATTTCACAACGAATTTTAAAACTTGTGCAAGTGTTGGAATTATTGTTGATTAGTAAATTAACAAAGAAAGAGAGAGAGAGAGAGAGCGAGAGAGCTCAACTCCAACTTTGGCCGCTGCCATGTGCCAGAGAAGGTTGCTTTGTCTTCCACAGCTAGTCGTGGATCATTCCCGAAATGAGGGGAAACCACACTGGATCATAGGCCAATACTTCTTTGAAAAAATGGTATTCACCATGAGTACATAAAAAGTACTTATTGTTTACTGTACAATGTAATGGCTTTAGAATAATGTTTATTGGTTCCCGATAAGCATCTCTTTCTCGATGCAAATACCGTCTTTTTACTAGTTTGACTCATAGCGTTGAGATTGGGGTTTTCTCGTTCAAACTGGCCTTCTTATCGTGTTTCCTGCTTTCGACGGTAGCCCGGCTGCTAGCGGCGGACATGTTGCCAACGCTAACAAATGCAAGGAGCCAGAAAACAAGCCAGGAAGAAGCCGGGACCGGCCAGAAACCAACATTGACTCTTCATGAATCAACGCTAGCCATAACTCACAGTAGCAGCCAGAAACACACGTTTCACTCATGGTCAGTTTCAGAACAGGCAACCTCCTCAGCCTGCCAAGTGAGCGGTGCCTTACACATGCATGTTCTCTAATCGCCACCAGGGGGCGAGAACATGACAACTCTTGATGTATTCCCCCAGTAAACATTGTACACATGAGTTAATGTCTCACTCTCTAGTTGTGAGTCTTCTTCAATACAGCATGATGCTCATTTAGTAAAGTATGGTTCTATTTAGAGTCAAATAGACCATAAAGGTAATAATAATGTTTTAAGGCGGGGCTACAAGGTGATTGACAGTTGTCAGCATTTTTTTGTCTTAGAGCTTTAAACCTTTCACAGTGTGTTTCAGTTCATGGACATGTCTTAACTCCACCCCCTCATGTCATTGCTGGTTGCCAAAGATGGCGAAGGCCAACATGCCAAACTTGAAGCACAACTCATTGTGAGATGTCCCCTCCAGGACTTCCTCATCTTAGTTCTAGTCTATGCAAAGAACTGATTTTATTGCAGGGGCCTTTCTAAGATGAGCAGTGGTGTGTGTGTGTGTGTGTGTGTGTGTGTGTGTGTTCTGACGCGACATTTACTGCCTCATCTGATTGCAACATAGTTTAATAGGGCAAGCAAGTCAGACCGTCACACTAATCCCTTAATTTAACCACATTACATAAACTGCTTATGTGTAGATGAAAATGTAAGCAGAAACCGTGGCGATAATCACCCTTTGTTCAAAGATACGAGCACTAAATGATAGTATGAAGTGAAGCATAACAAGGTCAAGCAGGAAGTGGCCTTCTGACCTCTCAGGGACCTGTTGACCCGGTGTTGAGTTCTCAGTCATATCTATAACTGGATTGAACATGCACATAAGTGGTTTGAATGTCGTTGGAGTCGTTCACTGCCTCTCGCTGGCGTACCGATGCCCTCTGTTGTAGAGCGGCGTTCAGTCGAGCCACTCTGCTCCCAGGCTTCAGTCATACAGCTTGTGGCTCTCGTAATCAATAGAAACCATGTGGCCGAAACTCTTTAAAAAAGCCCTGCAACATCATATGAACAGATGCAGAATGGACGAGATCATAGAGACCATACGTACACAATGCGATTCCCCCACAGCTAACCTCTCTCATTCTCATAGTTATCAACATTTAACAGTTAAAGGCCTTTGTTAGCTAAATTATATCAAGCTCATAAAACTAGCCGTAGCATCGGCTCCTCAGCCCCTCCCCCTCTACTCCATACGCAGTGGAGATCACTAACACCTCCTACGTCACTCCCACCCCACACCCCGAGCTTAACCCCCACCCAGAGACACACACCACCACACTTGTATGCACACAATTAGGCCCGTTAACCCTTACATTTGATTTATTTCCCCAAAATCCATCGAGTTTCACTTTTTTTCCTTCCTTTCTTTACTCTTTTTGTTCGGTTTTCATTATATAGCTGATTATTTTGTGACTCTTATGTCTTTCACCACCATGTTTTGTATTCAATTTAAATAAGAGTAAATAGATCAAACTAGTTGGAGCCTGAAACACGTCTTTCAGACTTCTTTCAACAAGTGTTTTTTTATATTGTCAATTTCTTCAATCAGTTTCTTATTCGGTGGATTTATTTTAAAGTTATACCAGAGAACCGTTGATTCTGATTGGCTGGAGAGGGTTCTGATAACTGGCCAGCTTCTGCCTATGTAGCATTCCCATCATTCAAAATCAATCGGTAAACAGTAAACATAATACAAAGGGGAAATTCTGTATAATAAGCATGATATTCTTTATCTTTCGGTAAGTTTCTGCAGGTCAGAAGGTGGACAGGACAGACTATCTGTCTAACCTGCAAACAGTTAGTCTATTTGTAGCAGCAGCAGTCCTGGTAAAAGCCCCAAAGGAGATTAAGCCATACTCCTAAATCATCCTGTGTGGGTGTGTGTTCCTGTATTTGCGACTTAGTGAGGACCGGTGCTTTTCTTAAACCAATGCAGTGAGGACACTTTTAAAAAGTGAGGACATTTTGTCCGGTCCTCACTTCTTCAAAGATCTGTTTGAGGGTATAACACTTGCTTGTAAGTTCCAGTGTAGAATTAGGTTACGGGAAGGGTTCGGCATTTAGTTGTGGTTATGGTTAGCGTGAGGGGCTCAGCAAGGCATGACGCCAATGTGGGTCCTCACGAGTCACTAGTATAGGTACATGTGTGTGGCGACACTTTTTTCAGGTGACTGTGTAGACAGGCGTGCTGCCATAACTCACTGCTGGTTTCATCCAAACCTCACTTAGAGTTTGAAATCATAAAGTTATAAAGTGTATACTATTGCTTTGACCAGCATTTGACTGACATTACGAACATGTTCAGCCAGAAGCATTACATATGTTTGAGTCACTGTTTGAAAAGGACCTGAAAATAAACAATCCAGTTTGCGTATGTGTGCCTCAACACAAAAGAAGAAGAAAAAATCTGAGCTAAAAATAAGAAGATTACACGGATTATGTAAAGTGTACGGAACTAATCTCTATTATTGGAACATTTGAAACTCATATTATCTAATAAAACTCAAAACTATCACGACGAGTTGCCCATCTGGTCTGTGTGTGTGTGTCTGGCAGCCCCATGTTTTCCAAATGGCCAGGTAATGCTTCTGCTCTAATAGCAGCACTGAGCTGTCCATGTCACCATGAAAGAGGCGCTCCGATTGGTCGAGAGCTGAGTGGTGTCACTGGTTGGTGTCAGAACTCGTGGCTTAAGCAGCTTCCCTCCTGCTGACACCACGGTTCTGACGCAGTCACATGGCCTCTGAAGGCCGCGGCGAACTATCCGTAAACTCACATTATCACGTAGCGCACACATATGGACGCCGTGAACGTGGCATATATCTCTGGTTGTAATATTTAACTCTCAACACTTGGTCACATTTAGTTTGGTGTCTTCCACTGCAGTAAATGTCGAGAAAAAACCCGCCCCATCAGCCTCTGTGTGACATCTCAGTTTTATTGATTTGACGTAAACTTAATGCTCATGTTTATTAAATGTCGTTTGTTTCCAAGCAGAACGAATAGAAATGTAACGTATACAAGCGGAAATGGACAATTCCTTCTTCATGACCGAAATGCAGCCACACAGGTGTCAGATCTCTTCTGACTCTGTAAACTCGCTTCTGCTTTGCACACATAGGAAAATGTCATATTTTAATATTTTATTATAAAGGTCTACTTGTTGATGAAGCCGCCATTAAAGCCCAAAACTAAAGATCATGCAGCTCAGTTAAACGTTGGCATTGACCGTTTCGGAAAAAAACACGGATACTTTTTTATGTTGGTCGCGTTTTGTTTTAGGATACACTGAGCTCCTCTCTCCTCTCCTCTCCTTATGGACGCTTAGGATACACTGATCTCCTCTCCTCTCTCCTTATGGACGTTTAGGATACACTGAGCTCCTCTCTCCTCTCCTCTCTCCTTATGGACGTTTAGGATACACTGAGCTCCTCTCTCCTCTCCTCTCTCCTTATGGATGTTTAGGATACACTGAGCACCTCTCTCCTCTTCTCTCTCCTTATGGACGTTTAGGATACACTGAGCACCTCTCTCCTCTTCTCTCTCTACTTATGGATGAATGTTCATCTCTCCATCACACATTACTAACTCTGCTTCCTCCCCAGAGTCCTTGTGCCTTCACGTCTCATCGGGTCCATTGGACCTGGTGGTTCTGATGCCTCCTGTCATGGCCCTGCTGATTCGTTATTAAAATATATCTGGTATAATGATGAGGATCAGAAGCTGAGAAGGACATCCAAAGGTGGTTGAGGTCAAACCAACTCAAGACCTCGACCCAGGAGGTCAACGCTGACTTCACGCCTGTTGCCTGGTGAAACGTGTTTGTGTCTTTTATTCAGAACCGGATCCTCTGGTCAGCAGATAATAAAGTTATGTGATTAAACCCAGAGCCTCAGCACAACTAGCCCGGACTGCTCTCCGGTCAGTCCTTTACGAGGTATTAATGACCCACCCCCCACACACACACACTCGCTGTTGTTTCCTTCACTCCGGTTCATTTACACTAGTACACAAAGCTGTGTGTACTAGTACACAAAGCTCAGAGAAGTACACCATTTAACAATATAACATCAACTCATGTATACAGAAAGTATAATTCGTCATTCTTTTCTTCAGATACCAAAACTAATTTGGACCTCGTGGGCTCCAAGAGGAACAATGTCTTCAAATAATAGTTAATATCGGACGAAGACTCGGAGGACAAAGACATAGGAGTCTTCCGTTGGAGTCTTCGGGGGTGGCTGAGTATTTCCCCATTTTTTGAATATGTGTGTCTTTTCCATACCTGTGCGTATCTCTACTCGTAGTTACTATAGGACTCGCTCATTCATGTACCGGAACCCCTCCTCTGTTATCCTTCCTACCCGTTCTACTCACACCCAGCACCTGGTCACAGGAGGCCTCTGGAACTGTCAGTCAGCCAACCGCAAGGCCGACTTCATCTCTGGCTTTGCTGTGGAGCAGTCGCTTGACTTCCTGGCTCTCACTGAGACCTGGATCACAGCAGACAACACGTCTACCCGGCTGCTCTCTCCTCTGCCTTCTCCTTTAGCCACACACCCAGACCCTCTGGTCGGGGTGGAGGTACAGGTTTACTCATCTCACCCACATGGTGTTTCTGTCCCTACCCGCTTCCACTCTTTATCCCACTGACTTTTGAGTTTCATGCGGTGACCGTTACTCATCGGTTCAACTTCACATTGTTGTTCTCTACCGTCCCCTGGTTCTTTGGGAGATTTCTTGGACGAGCTAGGCGTCCTCCTATCGAACTTCGGAACACGGCCCCCGCTCATCCTTCTGGGTGACTTTAACATCCAGACAGAGAAGTCATGTGATCTCTTACTCTTACTGTCTTCCTTTAACCTCTCACTCAGTCCCTCCCCTCCTACTCACAAAGCCGGCAACCACCTTGACTACATTTTCACAAGAAACTGCTCTACCTCTAACCTCACTGTGACTCCTCTCCATGTCTCTGACCACTTCTTCATCTCTTACTCTCTCTCGCTCTCTGGTACTGACAACCCACCCATATCTACAGACTCTGCACCTGTACGCCGCAACATTCGCATCCTCTGCCCCTCCTCTCTGGCCTCCTCTGTCCTATCTGCTCTCCCCTCAACTGACTGCTTCTCACTCATGCATCCTAACTCTGCCGCAGACACTCTCCTCTCTTCCCTGTCTTCATCTCTTGATTCTCTTTGTCCTTTTAAGACACGACCGGTTCGGAAATTCTCTCCGGCTCCGTGGTTGTCGGACTCGGTGCGCGCCGAGAGAGCCACCCTGCGAGCGGCGGAAAGAAAATGGCGCAAATCGAATCAAGCGGAAGACTTGCTCTTCTATCAATCTCTCCTCTCCTCCTTCTCTTCCTCTATCTCGGCAGCCAAAAGCTCGTTCTACCTGACCAAAATTCAGTCTTCCTTCTCTAACCCCAAAAAACTCTTCTCTATCTTTTCCAACCTCCTTGATCCCCCTGTCCCCTCCTCCTTCCACCTTTTTGCCGAGCCACTTTGTCGACTACTTTACAAACAAGATAGTCGACATGCGCTCCTCCATTACAAATCCATCTTCTATCACCTCACCAACACTAACTTCTTCATCCCCTCTTTCCTCTTTCACCCCTTGTCTCCCAATCAAGTTCTTAGCTTGGTGACCTCCGCCCGACCGACCACCTCGCCCTTGACCCCGTCCGTCTCCCATTCTCCAGGCTATTGCTCCTGACCTTCTGACCTTCCTCACCCATCTTATTAACAGCTCCCTCTCAACTGGCTGTTTCCCTAACTCTCTGAAGGAGGCGAGTCAACCCTCTCCTGAAGAAACCCACGCTCGACCCGTCTGAAGTCAGCAACTACAGACCGGTCTCTCTTCTTCCTTTTCTCTCCAAAACTCTGGAGCGAGCTATCTTGAGCCAAGTGTCCTCCTATCTCCACAGTAACAGCCTTCTTGACCCTCACCAGTCTGGATTCAAGGCCGGCCACTCGACAGAGACTGCCCTCCTGGCTGTCTCTGAGCAGCTTCACACTGCTAGAGCAGCCTCTCTCTCCTCTGTCCTTATCCTTCTCGACCTTTCTGCAGCATTTGACACCGTGAACCACCAGATCCTGATCTCTTCTCTTCAGGACCTGGGGATCTCAGGCACTGCACTCGCTCTTTTCTCTTCCTACCTTAAAGACCGCACCTACCGGGTAACTTGGAGAGGATCTGTGTCTGATCCTTGTCCTCTCACTACTGGGGTTCCTCAAGGCTCCGTCCTGGGTCCCTCCTCTTCTCTCTGTACACAAATTCTCTCGGCTCTGTCATTCGTTCGCATGGCTTCTCCTACCATAGCTATGCTGATGACACCCAACTGATCTTCTCGTTTCCACCGTCCGAAACACAGGTGGCGGCACGAATCTCTGCCTGTCTGACTGACATCTCTCAGTGGATGTCTGCTCACCACCTGAAGATCAACCCTGACAAGACTGAGCTACTATTCCTTCCAGGAAAGGCTCCCCACCCACGACCTGACTATCACCTTCAACAGCTCTGTGTTGGCCCCTACCCGGACTGCCAGGAAGCTCAGGGTGACACTCGACAGTCAACTCTCCCTGACGGCCAACATCGCTGCGACGACGCGTTCCTGTAGGTACATGCTGCACAACATCAGGAGAATCGTCCTCTTCTTACTCAGAAGGCGGCGCAGGTTCTGATCCAGGCTCTGGTCATTTCACGCCTCGACTACTGCAACTCCCTCCTGGCTGGTCTACCTGCTAAGGCCATCCGACCCCTGCAGCTCATCCAGAATGCAGCAGCTCGACTGGTCTTCAGCCTCCCGAAATTCACCCACACCACTCCGCCTCCGCTCTCTCCACTGGTTACCGGTGGCTGCTCGCATCCGCTTCAAAACACTGGTCCTGGCGTACCGTGCTCTAGACGGATCGGGCCCCGTCTACATTCGGGATATGGTCACACCGTACACCCCTGCACGTTCGCTCCGCTCGGCAACAGCCAATCGACTTGTGACTACTGCACCTCGAGCTAATCACTCGAAATCCAGACTGTTTGCTGTCCTGGCTCCTCAGTGGTGGAACAAGCTCCCCACTGACATCAGGACAGCAGAAAGTCTCTACATCTTCCGTCGGAGACTGAAAACACACCTTTTCCGACTATATCTGGATTAAAACACAGATTAGCACTTCAGTGGCACTTAGATAGCACTTACTTATGGTACTTTTGTAGTTCGACTATGTTGAGGAAATGTTACTTCCTGTATTCTTGTTGTTCTTAGTTTGTACTCTAGGTTGAAATGCACTTATTGTAAGTCGCTTTGGATAAAAGCGTCTGCTAAATGACATGTAATGTAATGTAATGTTAATAATAAAATCTGGAAACTGAACTAGTCGGATGTTGCAGGAAGGTTTATTTGTGTGTCGCAGAAACACGAATATCTGAAGGATTTGAGAGGGCGTTTATGAATTATGAAGAAACAGTTGGTTATCATAAATTACCTGATAACTGTTTACCAATCAAGTTATGGCCAGACCACAACTTGTGATTAGGACATTGTTTCAGATTTAGGCGTCACGTTATCATGTTATTATGTCTCTAAACATCCTTAGAATGAGTTATAATCGGTTTATGACAATATTTAATGTAGTATGGGAATGATAAAACTCTATGATCCTGGACAAATGTATATGAATGGCCTTATAAGTCCTCATAACACGCTGCAGAATGTGTTATGATTAGGTGATACGATGCATATTCAAGACGCTGAGATAATGTGACACTTAAAGAATATGTTGGGATTCTTTCAATCTTATAGTGTCATAAACATGGAGTACAGGTTTACTGTTCAACGCCTTCATGATTACATTCTTCACTTTCAACATCACAGCACATCTCAGCAAAGGAAACTAGAATGGGCACTCGGTAGAGCGCATACCTTCGCATATCACAAGATTGAGCATTGAACTATGAACATTTTGGCATTAGTTGCATGCCAATTGGATAAAAATTGACCGCGCTATGGTAAAAAGAAGATTTTGACCTTTTCATGATCTTGACATTGGCCTTTGACCCGATCGATCCCAAAATCTAATCAAATGGTCCCCGGATAATAACCAATCATCCCACCAAATTTTAATGCGATTCGGTTTAATACTTTTTGAGTTATGCGAGTAACACGCATACAAATAAATAAATAAATACACGCCGATCAAAACATTCCCTTCCGCATTTTCAATGCGAAGGTAATAAAGAGTTTATGGAAAATAGTGCTTTTGAGACAAAACACAACACAGCGCTAATCGATAGCTGATCATTGTTGTGATATTAGTGCCTTATGTGGTAGACGTGGATTTTAATGTAGCATCTCAAACGATGGTCGAATAAAACCCAAATCTTCGAGGAAAGTTAAAGTATATTGTTCCATTTTGTGTGATTTGCAATTGACTCGTAAAAAAAACCCACTCTCAGGACCAAAGGCCCGTCTGATGCAGTGCAGGGCCCGAACGCACAAGAATAATGCAACACTAATCCTCCTCCTCCTCCTCCTCCTCGCAGGTGAAGGAGTATTATGGTCCATCGTGGCTCCCTAATGGCCTCTGATGCTCCTCCTTGGACCTGCGTGAGGCCGCTAATGACAGAGCAAGTCGCCGCAGCCCGCCGCCTGAGAAGAGGACGTCGTCCCCGTGACGTCACCGATTGGTCTGAAGCCTCCAGGTTTGGCCGACTCACAAGAGAGTGACACGGGAGGGTGCAGCGCAGGACACACGGACGAAGAGCTGGCTAAGGATGTTGACGTTAGAAGTGCACTCCCTCCACTGTCCAGCAGGGGAGGAAAACAAGTCTTTGCTTCATGTGTTAAAGCTGCATTCCCTCTCCTGTCCACCAGGGGGCGACTCCTCTGGTTGTATCGAAGTCTATGCTTCATGTGTTAAAGCTGCATTCTCTCTCCTGACCACCAGGGGGCGACTCCTCTGGTTGTATCGAAGTCTATGCTTCATGTGTTAAAGCTGCATTCCCTCTCCTGACCACCAGGGGGCGACTCCTCTGGTTGTATAGAAGGCTATGCTTCATGTGTTAAAGCTGCATTCTCTCTCCTGACCACCAGGGGGCGACTCCTCTGGTTGTATCGAAGTCTATGCTTCATGTGTTAAAGCTGCATTCCCTCTCCTGACCACCAGGGGGCGACTCCTCTGGTTGTATAGAAGGCTATGCTTCATGTGTTAAAGCTGCATTCTCTCTCCTGACCACCAGGGGGCGACTCCTCTGGTTGTATAGAAGTCTATGCTTCGACTGGTCTTCAGCCTCCCGAAATTCACCCACACCACTCCGCTCCTCCGCTCTCTCCACTGGTTACCGGTGGCTGCTCGCATCCGCTTCAAAACACTGGTTCTTGGTACCGTGCTCTAGACGGATCGGGCCCCGTCTACATCCGGGATATGGTCACACCGTACACCCCGGCACGTTCGCTCCGCTCGGCAACAGCCAATCGACTTGTGACTCCTGCACCTCGAGCTAACCGCTCTACATCCAGACTGTTTGCTGTCCTGGCTCCTCAGTGGTGGAACGAGCTCCCCACTGACATCAGGACAGCAGAAAGTCTCTACATCTTCCGTCGGAGACTGAAAACACACCTTTTCCGACTATATCTGGATTAAAACACAGATTAGCACTTCAGTGGCACTTAGATAGCACTTACTTATGGTACTTTTGTAGTTCGACTATGTTGATGAAATGTTACTTCCTGTATTCTTGTTGTTCTTAGTTTGTACTCTAGGTTGAAATGCACTTATTGTAAGTCGCTTTGGATAAAAGCGTCTGCTACATGACATGTAATGTAATGTAATGTAATGTGTTAAAGTTGCATGCTCTCTCCTGACCACCAGGGGACTCCTCTGGTTGTATAGAAGTCTATATCGTGACTCTACTTCTCTCTTGATGTTTTCCCTCAGTAAACATTGTAAACATGTGTTTATGTCTCAGTCTCTAATTTCTAGTCTTCTTCTATACAGCATGATGTCATCATTTAGTACTTTATGATCCATTAGAGTCACACAGGACATAAAGCAGGAGACGCTTTCGGGGCGGGGCTTACTGTGATGGGCAGGTCGCCATCACGACCAGAGCCGTGTACGGCGTCACGACATCACTCATCCACGTTCTGGAAACTTCTGTTCACTGGCGACCCTCGTCTTTCAAACCATTCCATTCTGGAGTGTGTGAGTGTGTGAGTGTGTGCGTGTGAGTGTGAGTGTGAGTGTGTGTGTGTGTGTGTGTGTGTGTGTGTGTGCGTGTGTGTGTGTGTGTGTGTGCGTGTGTGTGTGTGTGTGTGTGTTGGCTCACCTTGGCGGCCACAGACGAGCTGGGCTTCTCCAGCAGGTCCCAGAGCTTCTGCCTCTTGTCGGGGCAGCAGCCGCGCTGCTCCTCCTCGCCGTCCTTCTCCCTCAGCGTGTCCGCCTCCCTCCTCAGCTCCTCGTTCATCTGCTCCTTCTTCTGGTGGTAGCGCGCCTGGCAGCACGACTCCAGGTAGATCTCGTCGATGCCCCAGTAGTCCAGCTCCTGGCCGAAGGACAGGGCGCACATCTCCTCCATCATGTGCAGCTTCCCCGTGCGGTAGAAGTTGAGGATGGAGGAGAAGGCCACCGGGTGGCGGTCGAAGAAGTACTCGTTCTCCGGGAGGCTGTAGTCGTCGCAGATCTCCAGCAGCGACTCGTGGGTGTTGCAGTCCCGCAGGCGTCCCAGGCGGGTCCGGGGCAGCCGGTCCAGTGTTCTCCACAGGACCTCGTGCGTGAGACCCCCGACGTTGAGCCGGACCCGTCTGGAGCGCGCCTTGATGCGGATGATGTCGATGGGCTCGGGGGGGAGCGCGGGGGCCGCGGCGTTGACCTTGGGCCCGGCGAAGTTCCCTCTGTCCGACATGCTTGTGGGGCTGGGTCACCTCGAGCTGGTGGCTGGGGTCTCGTGAGTGTGTGTGTGTGTGTGTGTGTGTGAGTGTCTTTGGAGCTCGTGAGGCTCAACGGGGCGGCGGTGGTCGCTTTGGGGGGACGCTGCCCACCAAGCTCACCTGGCGCTGTTCAGACCGCTAGACTCCTGGTTGGATCCATGGCTGGAAAAACGAGACATCACACGTTAGACGCCGTAGACCAAGGTCATAAAGGTCATGAAGGTCATGAAGGTCATGACTTAAACAACCACAGTGAATTCCTTGTATATGTATATATTCATATATTTATATTTAATTATATATATGTATATATTTATTTATACAGTACATATATTTATATTTATATAAACAGTATATATAAAAACATATATATTTACTGCTATATATATAAATACATATATATATGTATTTATATATACAGTATTTATATATATATATATATTCATATATGTATAAATATATACATTTATCTCTATATATATTTATTTATAAAGTACATATATTTATATATACAGTATATATATTTATATATATATGTATATTAATATATATACTGTATATATATATAAAAATTAATACTTTATATATAAATATAAAATATATTTATGTATAAATATATATATATATATATGTATATAACTGAAATAACCTTGTGTCAGAATCAAGTTCAAAAGCTACGTTATTTTAGTCACAGCATCAAGAATAAAGTGACAGTTCACCCCAAAGTCAGAACTACATGGACCTCTCTGCTCAGTATTCATCAACATGGTTCTGCTGCTGCAGAGCGTTGACGACGTTGCTCTTAGTTTTCCCTCTGAAATAACGAGTCTAGAACGTTGATCAAAGCTTCTCCATGAATATATCTGAGAAGTTCAACAGCAACGTCTGTTTCCAAATGTCACGACCAGATTAATTAAGATAATCATGGGAGAGTTACATGTCGGAACTATGAGCATGTCAGCAACACAGCAACACAGCAACACACAGCAACACACAGCAACACACAGCTACAGAGCAACACAGCAACACACAGCAAGACAGCAACACAGCAACACACAGCTACACACAGCAACACAGCAACACACAGCTACACAGCAACACACAGCAACACAGCAACACACAGCTACACAGCAACACACAGCAAGACAGCAACACACAGCAAGACAGCAACACACAGCAAGACAGCAACACACAGCAACACACAGCAACACAGCAACACACAGCAACACACAGCAACACACAGCAACACAGCAACACAGCAACACACAGCTACACACAGCAACACACAGCTACACAGCAACACACAGCAACACAGCAACACACAACAACACACAGCAAAACAACAACACAGCAACACACAGCAACACACAGCTACACAGCAACACACAGCTACACAGCAACACACAGCAAGACAGCAACACACAGCAAGACAGCAACACACAGCAAGACAGCAACACACAGCAACACACAGCTACACACAGCAACACAGCAACACACAGCTACACACAGCAACACAGCAACACAGCAACACACAGCTACACACAGCAACACAGCACAGCAGCAACAACACACAGCAACAAACAGCAATACAGCAACACACAGCAACACACAGCAACACACAGCTACACAGCAACACACAGCTACACAGCAACACACAGCAAGACAGCAACACACAGCAACACACAGCAACACACAGCAACACACAGCTACACACAGCAACACACAGCAACACAGCAACACACAGCAACACAGCAACACACAGCAACACACAGCAACACACAGCTACACACAGCAACACACAGCAACACACAGCAACAAACAGCAACACAGCAACAAACAGCAACACAGCAACACAGCAACACACAGCAACACAGCAACACACAGCAACACAGCAACACACAGCAACACACAGCAACACACAGCAACACACAGCAACACACAGCAACACAGCAACACACAGCAACACACAGCAACACAGCAACACACAGCAACACAGCAACACACAGCTACACACAGCAACACACAGCAACACACAGCAACACACAGCAACACACAGCAACACAGCAACACACAGCAACACACAGCAACACACAGCAACACAGCAACACACAGCAACACACAGCAACACACAGCAACAAACAGCAACACACAGCAACACACAGCAACACACAGCTACACACAGCAACACAGCAACACACAGCAACACAGCAACAAACAGCAACACACAGCAACACACAGCAACACACAGCAACACAGCTACACACAGCAACACAGCAACACACAGCAACAAACAGCAATACAGCAACACACAGCAACACACAGCAACACACAGCAACACACAGCAACACAGCAACACACAGCAACACACAGCAACACAGCAACACACAGCAACACACAGCAACACAGCAACACACAGCAACACAGCAACACACAGCAACACACAGCAACACACAGCTACACACAGCAACACACAGCAACACACAGCAACACACAGCAACACAGCAACACACAGCAACACACAGCAACACACAGCAACACAGCAACACACAGCAACACACAGCAACACACAGCAACACAGCAACACACAGCAACACACAGCAACACACAGCAACACACAGCAACACACAGCAACACACAGCAACACACAGCAACACACAGCAACACACAGCAACACAGCAACACACAGCAACACACAGCAACACACAGCAACACACAGCAACACACAGCAACACACAGCAACACACAGCAACACACAGCAACACACAGCAACACAGCAACACACAGGAACACACAGCAACACACAGCAACACACAGGAACACACAGCAACACACAGGAACACACAGCAACACACAGCAACACACAGCAACACACAGCAACACAGCAACACACAGCAACACACAGCAACACACAGCAACACACAGCAACACACAGCAACACAGCAACACACAGCAACACAGCTACACACAGCAACACAGCAACACACAGCAACACACAGCAACACAGCAACACACAGCAACACACAGCAACACAGCAACACACAGCAACACACAGCAACACAGCAACACACAGCAACACACAGCAACACACAGCAACACACAGCAACACACAGCAACACAGCAACACACAGCAACACACAGCAACACACAGCAACACACAGCAACACACAGCAACACACAGCTACACACAGCAACACAGCAACACACAGCTACACACAGCAACACATCAACACACAGCTACACACAGCAACACAGCAACACAGCAACACACAGCTACACACAGCAACACAGCAACACACAGCAACACACAGCAACACACAGCAAGACACAGCAACAAACAGCAACACAGCAACACACAGCAACACAGCTACACACAGCAACACAGCAACACACAGCAACAAACAGCAATACAGCAACACACAGCAACACAGCAACACAGCAACACAGTAACACATACACAGCAACAGCAAGACAGCAACACACAGCAACACACAGCAACACAGCAACACACAGCAACACACAGTAACACACAGCAACACACACACAGCAACACACACACAGTAACACACAGCAACACACACACAGCAACACACACACAGTAACACACAGCAACACAGCAACACACAGCTACACAGCAACACAGCAACACACAGCAACACAGCAACACACAGCAACACACAGCTACACACAGCAACACAGCAACACACAGCAACACACAGCTACACACAGCAATACAGGAACACACAGCAACACACAGCAACACAGGAACACACAGCAACACACAGCAACACAGCAACACAGCAACACACAGCAACACACAGCAACACACAGCAACACACAGCAACACACAGCAACACAGCAACACACAGCAACACACAGCAACACACAGCAACACACAGCAACACAGCAACACACAGCAACACAGCAACACACAGCTACACACAGCAACTTTAGTCCAGTATAGGAGGACCTGCTCTCTCTAGGGGTTATACCCGACTAACTTTAGTCCAGTATAGGAGGACCTGCTCTCTAGGGGTTATACCTGACTAACTTTAGTCCAGTATAGGAGGACCTGCTCTCTCTAGGGGTTATACCCGACTAACTTTAGTCCAGTATAGGAGGACCTGCTCTCTCTAGGGGTTATACCCGACTAACTTTAGTCCAGTATAGGAGGACCTGCTCTCTCTCTAGGGGTTATACCTGACTAACTTTAGTCCAGTAAAGGAGGACCTGCTCTCTCTAGGGGTTATATCCGCCTAACTTTAGTCCAATATAGGAGGGCCTGCTCTCTCTAGGGGTTATATCCGCCTAACTTTAGTCCAGTAAAGGAGGACCTGCTCTCTCTAGGGGTTATACCTGACTAACTTTAGTCCAGTAAAGGAGGACCTGCTCTCTCTAGGGGTTATACCCGACTAACTTTAGTCCAGTAAAGGAGGACCTGCTCTCTCTAGGGGTTATATCCGCCTAACTTTAGTCCAATATAGGAGGACCTGCTCTCTCTAGGGGTTATATCCGCCTAACTTTAGTCCAATATAGGAGGACCTGCTCTCTCTAGGGGTTATATCCGCCTAACTTTAGTCCAATATAGGAGGACCTGCTCTCTCTAGGGGTTATATCCGCCTAACTTTAGTCCAGTATAGGAGGACCTGCTCTCTCTAGGGGTTATACCCGACTAACTTTAGTTCAGTATAGGAGGACCTGCTCTCTCTCTAGGGGTTATACCTGACTAACTTTAGTCCAGTAAAGGAGGACCTGCTCTCTCTAGGGGTTATACCCGACTAACTTTAGTCCAGTATAGAAGGACCTGCTCTCTCCAGGGGTTATACCCGAATAACTTTAGTCCAATATAGGAGGACCTGCTCTCTCTTGGGGTTATACCGCCTAACTTTAGTCCAGTATAGGAGGACCTGCTCCCTCTAGGGGTTATACCTGACTAACTTTAGTCCAGTATAGGAGGACCTGCTCTCTCTTGGGGTTATACCTGACTACCTTTAGTCCAGTATAGGAGGACCTGCTCTCTCTAGGGGTTATACCTGACTAACTTTAGTCCAGTATAGGAGGACCTGCTCTCTCTAGGGGTTATACCGCCTAACTTTAGTCCAGTAAAGGAGGACCTGCTCTCTCTAGGGGTTATACCTGACTAACTTTAGTCCAGTAAAGGAGGACCTGCTCTCTCTAGGGGTTATATCCGCCTAACTTTAGTCCAATATAGGAGGACCTGCTCTCTCCAGGGGTTATACCCGACTAACTTTAGTCCAGTATAGGAGGACCTGCTCTCTCTAGGGGTTATACCCGACTAACTTTAGTCCAGTATAGGAGGACCTGCTCTCTCCAGGGGTTATACCCGAATAACTTTAGTCCAATATAGGAGGACCTGCTCTCTCTTGGGGTTATACCTGACTAACTTTAGTCCAGTATAGCCCGCCGTCTCGTGCGCCGCAGAGCTCCGACACCGGTTTGCGTGCATCGGGACGGAGCAGAGCTCTGATGCTGGCGCGCACTGGTGAGCAAGTTATGTGCCCCCCTGTGTATAAATGTATATATGTGATTAATCATGATTAATCCACAGAAACCTGTGATTAACCTGATTTTTTTTTTTAATCGTTTCACAGCCCTAATATATATATATATATATGTATATATATATATGTATATATATATATATACATATATATATATACTGTATATATACACACTATTTAGTATTTAAAAAAACGTTTGTAATTCACAATATACAGTATACATATATATATATACATATGTATATATATAAATATATATATGTGTATATATATATACATACATATATATACATATATATATATGTATATATATAAATATATATATATATGTATGTATATATATATATATATACATATAAATAGCAGATCTCAGTATTTTCCTTGGTGCAGCTCTGATACCCGGTGAACCCTTCGGGGACTCGTCAGAACGCAGGGAATTTTAATTAGAAATAATCCTCTAATTAAACTCCTGATAATGAAAGTGTTCGGGCTCGCTGACGCAATGAATACCAAGCGGCCCCTCTCGGAGAGGACGGGGCGCGAGGAGTCCTGTTGGACCAGCGAGGGCCCGGATACCGCCCCGGGTCCTCTGACCGGTATCTGGTTGCGTGACGGAGTTCCCCAAATCCCAGTATTACCAGTATTAGGCTTCTGCTCCCCGGGCTCAGTTAATTATAGCCCGTCTATCTTCACCCGGGACACACATGGGACACACGGCTCCGTCAGGAGCCGAGCTGCTACATCACTAAGACGACTTCCCCTCCAAAAAGTTCATTTCTGCAATGCCGGACATTCAGATCCATAAACTGTTTTTGCTACAGGACGTTTATATTTATATATATATATATGTATATATATAAATATATATATGTATATATATATATATATAAATATATATATATATGAATATAAATATAAATGTATATATATGGATATAAATATATATATATTTATATATATATTTATATATATATAAATATATATATAAATATGTATATAAATATATATATGTATATAAATATATATATATATATATGTATATACATATATATATATATGTATATACATATATCTCTCTATATATATAGATATATATATTAGTTTGTCTTTTGACAAACGTGATTCACTTAAATTGTCACACATAATTGTGTGTGTGATAAAGTACATTTATGGCAGTCACAGACACACACACACACACACACACACTGACAGACACACACACTTTCTTCATGAACCACATGCAGAGGGAAGTTGAATCCTTCCTGCTTCAGAACAGAGTCCGGAATGAGAGTCCAGCTCCTCCTCAGGAGATTAAGGCGACGGGGCTTAGCCCGTGATTACCTGAGCGCTCAGTTTAAATAGATCGATAAGCAGCATCTCGGTTCGTTTACGTCTAATTCGAGCTCGATGGCAGCCGACGCCGGTATTCAGACACACATCTTGAAATGGGAAGTGGAGTGTTGCCCACCTCTGGTGAACTGCAGGTCTTTGGGAGAACTGGACTCTGGCCCCTCCAGGAGGTCCCACCATAGCACCGCCTCGGGGACTTATCCCAGCCGCCTCGTCGCCCCGCCGGCCGCCGATCCGCCGAGCCTCCCGGGGGCACACGGCCCGATGGAGAGACACATTTTGACCCCAAAGAATAAGAAAAAAAAGAAAATCAATAAATATAAATATATAAATGAGATAATATATCTATCAGCGCAGGAGAGGAAATCTCCTGGGAAAACGTGTCCGCAGAGCCGGGAGCCACGAAGAGACACACGGAGAGAGGGAGGGAGTGTGAACCAGCTGGCCCGGACTGCTACCGGCCCGGAGGAAGAGAGAATAGAGGGATGAGAGAGGGAGAGAGAGAGGGACAGAAGGGGGGGGGGAGAGAGAGGAAGGGAGAGAGACAGAAAGGGGGGTGGGAGAGAGAGAGAGAGTGAGATAGGGAGGGAGAGCGAGAGAGAGAGAGAGGGGAGAGTGAAAGAGAGAGGTAATTGGATTGAGGCTTTCAGCACCGAGGACAGATCCACTCCAACAGTTTGTTTAGAGCTCTGTTAGTTTATGTAAACGGGACATGTGTCAATATATATATATATATTTATATATATATATATATATATATAAATACATATATATTTTTTAAATATTTTTATTTTTATTTTGGATCATTTCAAGCGTGGTCGCCCCTCGAAACATGAAACATGTAAAGTGAAACATGAAACATGAAACATGAAACATGGAACATGAAACATGAAACATGAAACATGAAACGTAAAGTGAAACATGAAACATGTAACATGGAACATGAAACATGAAACATGTAACATGGAACATGAAACATGTAAAGTGAAACATGTAACATGAAACATGTAAAGTGAAACATGAAACATGTAACATGAAACATGGAACATGGAACATGAAACATGAAACATGGAACATGAAAGATGAAACATGGTACATTGAACATGAAACATGAAACATGTAACATGAAACATGGAACATGAAACATGAAACATGGAACATGGAACGTGAAACATGTAACATGAAACATGAAAGATGAAACATGAAACATGGAACATGTAAAGTGAAACATGTAAAGTGAAACATGTAACATGAAACATGTCAAGTGAAACATGAAACATGTAAAGTGAAACATGTAACATGAAACATGTAACATGAAACATGTAAAGTGAAACATGTAACATGTAACATGAAACATGGAACATGGAACATGAAACATGGAACATGAAACATGAAACATGTAACATGGAACATGGAACATGAAACATGAAACATGTAACATGGAACATGGAACATGAAACATGGAACATGAAACATGTAACATGAAACATGAAACATGAAACATGTGACATGTAACATGTAACATGAAACATGGAACATGGAACATGAAACATGGAACATGGAACATGAAACATGAAACATGTAACATGAATAATGTAACATGAAACATGTAAAGTGAAACATGGCACATGTAACATGAAACATGGAACATGAAACATGAAACATGTAACATGTAACATGAAACATGTAACATGTAACATGAAACATGTAAAGTGAAACATGTAACATGTAACATGAAACATGGAACATGAAACATGAAACATGTAACATGAAACATGTAAAGTGAAACATGTAACATGAAACATGAAACATGTAACATGTAACATGAAACATGTAACATGAAACATGTAAAGTGAAACATGTAACATGTAACATGAAACATGAAACATGGAACATGAAACATGAAACATGTAACATGAAACATGTAAAGTGAAACATGTAACATGAAACATGGAACATGGAACATGAAACATGAAACATGTAACATGAAACATGTAACATGTAACATGAAACATGAAACATGTAACATGAAACATGTAAAGTGAAACATGTAACATGTAACATGGAACATGAAACATGGAACATGAAACATGGAACATGGAACATGAAACATGAAACATGTAAAGTGAAACATGTAACATGTAACATGAAACATGGAACATGGAACATGAAACATGAAACATGTAACATGAAACATGAAACATGTAACATGTAACATGAAACATGGAACATGAAACATGGAACATGAAACATGGAACATGGAACATGGAACATGAAACATGTAACATGGAACATGAAACATGGAACATGAAACATGAAACATGTAACATGAAACATGAAACATGTAACATGAAACATGGAACATGGAACATGAAACGTGAAACATGAAACATGAAACATGAAACATGTAACATGAAACATGAAACATGAAACATGGAACATGAAACATGAAACAGGAAACATGAAACATGGAACATGAAACGTAAAGTGAAACATGAAACATGGAACATGAAACATGAAACATGTAACATGGAACATGAAACATGTAAAGTGAAGCATGTAACATGAAACATGTAAAGTGAAACATGTAACATGAAACATGGAACATGGAACATGAAACATGGAACATGTAACGTGAAACATGTAACATGAAACATGAAAGATGAAACATGTAACATGAAAGATGAAACATGTCACATGTAACATGTAACATGAAACATGTAACATGTAACGTGAAACATGTAACATGAAACATGTCACATGTAACATGTAACATGAAACATGTAACATGTAACTTGAAACATGAAACATAAAACATGAAACATGAAACATGTAACATGAAACATAAAACATGGAACATGAAACATAAAACATGTAACATGAAACATGGAACATGAAACATGGAAAGTGTAACATGAAACATGTATCATGAAACATGGAACATGTAACGTGAAACATGAAACATGGAACATGTAATGTGAAACATGTAACATGAAACATGAAAGATGAAACATGGAACATGGAACATGGAACATGTAAAGTGAAACATGTAAAGTGAAACATGTAACATGAAACATGTAAAGTGAAACATGTAACATGTAACATGAAACATGAAACATGGAACATGGAACTTGAAACATGAAACATGTAAAGTGAAACATGAAACATGTAAAGTGAAACATGTAAAGTGAAACATGTAACATGAGACATGTAAAGTGAAACATGTAACATGAAACATGAAACATGTAAAGTGAAACATGTAACATGTAACATGAAACATGGAACATGAAACATGAAACATTTAACATGAAACATGTAACATGTAACATGTAACTTGAAACATGTAAAGTGAAACATGTAACATGTAACATGAAACATGGAACATGGAACATGGAACATGAAACATGTAACATGTAACATGAAACATGTAACATGAAACATGTAAAGTGAAACATGTAACATGTAACATGAAACATGGAACATGGAACATGGAACATGAAACATGTAACATGGAACATGGAACATGAAACATGAAACATGTAACATGAAACATGGAACATGGAACATGAAACGTGAAACATGAAACATGAAACATGAAACATGTAACATGAAACATGAAACATGGAACATGAAACATGAAACAGGAAACATGAAACATGAAACATGGAACATGAAACGTGGAACATGAAACATGTAACATGAAACATGAAACATGAAACATGTGACATGGAACATGTAACATGAAACATGGAACATGGAACATGAAACATGAAACATGGAACATGAAACATGTCACATGAAACATGTAACATGAAACATGTAAAGTGAAACATGTCACATGTAACATGAAACATGGAACATGAAACATGAAACATGAAACATGTAACATGAAACATGAAACATGTAACATGTAACATGAAACATGTAACATGTAACATGAAACATGTAAAGTGAAACATGTAACATGTAACATGAAACATGAAACATGGAACATGAAACATGAAACATGTAACATGAAACATGTAAAGTGAAACATGTAACATGTAACATGTAACATGAAACATGTAACATGAAACATGTAAAGTGAAACATGTAACATGTAACATGAAACATGAAACATGAAACATGAAACATGTAAAGTGAAACATGTAACATGAAACATGGAACATGGAACATGAAACATGAAACATGTAACATGAAACATGTAACATGAAACATGAAACATGAAACATGAAACATGTAAAGTGAAACATGTAACATGTAACATGAAACATGGAACATGGAACATGAAACATGGAACATGGAACATGAAACATGAAACATGGAACATGAAACATGAAACATGGAACATGGAACATGAAACATGTAACATGGAACATGGAACATGAAACATGGAACATGAAACATGAAACATGTAACATGAAACATGAAACAAGTAACATGAAACATGGAACATGGAACATGAAACGTGAAACATGAAACATGAAACATGAAACATGTAAAGTGAAACATGTAACATGTAACATGAAACATGGAACATGGAACATGAAACATGAAACATGTAACATGTAACATGTAACATGAAACATGGAACATGGAACATGGAACATGAAACATGGAACATGACACATGAAACATGTAACATGAAACATGAAACATGTAACATGAAACATGGAACATGGAACATGAAACGTGAAACATGAAACATGAAACATGTAACATGAAACATGAAACATGAAACATGGAACATGAAACAGGAAACAGGAAACATGAAACATGGAACATGAAACGTAAAGTGAAACATGAAACATGGAACATGAAACATGTAAAGTGAAGCATGTAACATGAAACATGTAAAGTGAAACATGTAACATGAAACATGGAACATGGAACATGAAACATGGAACATGTAACGTGAAACATGTAACATGAAACATGAAAGATGAAACATGTAACATGAAACATGAAACATGTCACATGTAACATGTAACATGAAACATGTAACATGTAACGTGAAACATGTAACATGAAACATGTCACATGTAACATGTAACATGAAACATGTAACATGTAACTTGAAACATGAAACATAAAACATGAAACATGAAACATGTAACATGAAACATGTAACATGAAACATAAAACATGGAACATGAAACATAAAACATGTAACATGAAACATGGAACATGAAACATGGAAAGTGTAACATGAAACATGTATCATGAAACATGGAACATGTAACGTGAAACATGAAACATGGAACATGTAACGTGAAACATGTAACATGAAACATGAAAGATGAAACATGGAACATGGAACATGGAACATGTAAAGTGAAACATGTAAAGTGAAACATGTAACATGAAACATGTAAAGTGAAACATGTAACATGTAACATGAAACATGAAACATGGAACATGGAACATGAAACATGAAACATGTAAAGTGAAACATGAATCATGTAAAGTGAAACATGTAAAGTGAAACATGTAACATGAGACATGTAAAGTGAAACATGTAACATGAAACATGAAACATGAAACATGTAACATGTAAAGTGAAACATGTAACATGTAACATGAAACATGGAACATGTAACATGTAACTTGAAACATGTAAAGTGAAACATGTAACATGTAACATGAAACATGGAACATGGAACATGAAACATGTAACATGTAACATGAAACATGTAACATGAAACATGTAAAGTGAAACATGTAACATGTAACATGAAACATGGAACATGGAACATGAAACATGAAACATGAAACATGAAACATGGAACATGAAACATGTAACTTGAAACATGTAAAGTGAAACATGTAACATGTAACATGAAACATGGAACATGGAACATGAAACATGGAACATGGAACATGAAACATGAAACATGAAACATGTAACATGAAACATGAAACATGTAACATGAAACATGGAACATGAAACATGTAACATGAAACATGTAACATGAAACATGGAACATGGAACATGAAACATGGAACATGAAACATGAAACATGGAATATGAAACATGAAACATGAAACATGGAACATGGAACATGAAACATGGAACATGAAACATGAAACGTAAAGTGAAACATGAAACATGTAAAGAGAAACATGTAACATGAAACATGAAACATGAAACATGTAACATGTAAAGTGAAACATGTAACATGTAACATGAAACATGGAACATGTAACATGTAACTTGAAACATGTAAAGTGAAACATGTAACATGTAACATGAAACATGGAACATGGAACATGAAACATGTAACATGTAACATGAAACATGTAACATGAAACATGTAAAGTGAAACATGTAACATGTAACATGAAACATGAAACATGGAACATGGAACATGAAACATGGAACATGAAACATGGAACATGGAACATGGAACATGAAACATGAACCATGAAACATGTAACATGAAACATGAAACATGTAACATGGAACATGGAACATGAAACATGGAACATGAAACATGAAACATGTAACATGAAACATGAAACATGTAACATGAAACATGAAACATGAAACATGGAAGATGGAACAAGAAACATGAAACATGAAACGTAAAGTGAAACATGAAACATGTCAAGTGAAACATGAAACATGTAACATGGAACATGAAACATGTAAAGTGAAGGATGTAACATGAAACATGTAAAGTGAAACATGAAACATGAAACATGGAACATGAAACATGTAACATGAAACATGGAACATGAAACATGAAACATGTAACATGAAACATGGAACATGGAACAAGAAACATGAAACATGAAACGTAAAGTGAAACATGAAACATGTAAAGTGAAACATGTAACATGGAACATGAAACATGAAACATGGAACATGAAACATGAAACATGGAACATGAAACGTAAAGTGAAACATGAAACATGTAAAGTGAAACATGAAACATGTAACATGGAACATGAAACATGAAACATGTAACATGGAACATGAAACATGTAAAGTGAAGCATGTAACATGAAACATGTAAAGTGAAACATGAAACATGTAATATGAAACATGGAACATGGAACATGAAACATGTAACATGAAACATGAAACATGGAACATGGAACATGAAACATGGAAAGTGAAACATGTAACATGGAAAGTGAAACATGTAACATGAAACATGGAACATGTAACATGAAACATGGAACATGGAACATGAAACATGTAAAGTGAAACATGTAACATGGAACATGAAACATGGAACATGTAACATGAAACATGTAAAGTGAAACATGCAACATGAAACATGAAACATGAAACATGGAACATGAAACATGAAACATGTAACATGGAACATGGAACATGAAACATGAACCATGAAACATGTAACATGAAACATGAAACATGTAACATGGAACATGAAACATGGAACATGAAACATGAAACATGAAACATGTAACATGAACCATGAAACATGTAACATGAAACATGGAACATGGAACAAGAAACATGAAACATGAAACGTAAAGTGAAACATGAAACATGTAAAGTGAAACATGAAACATGTAACATGGAACATGAAACATGAAACATGTAACATGTAACATGGAACATGAAACATGTAAAGTGAAGGATGTAACATGGAACATGAAACATGTAACATGGAACATGGAACATGAAACATGAACCATGAAACATGTAACATGAAACATGAAACATGGAACATGGAACATGAAACGTGAAACATGAAACATGAAACATGAAACATGTAACATGAAACATGAAACATGGAACATGAAACATGAAACAGGAAACATGAAACATGGAACATGAAACGTGGAACATGAAACATGTAACATGAAACATGAAACATGAAACATGTGACATGGAACATGTAACATGAAACATGGAACATGGAACATGAAACATGGAACATGGAACATGAAACATGAAACATGGAACATGAAACATGTCACATGAAACATGTAACATGAAACATGTAAAGTGAAACATGTCACATGTAACATGAAACATGAAACATGAAACATGAAACATGTAACATGAAACATGAAACATGTAACATGTAACATGAAACATGTAACATGTAACATGAAACATGTAAAGTGAAACATGTAACATGTAACATGAAACATGAAACATGGAACATGAAACATAAAACATGTAACATGAAACATGTAAAGTGAAACATGTAACATGTAACATGAAACATGTAACATGAAACATGTAAAGTGAAACATGTAACATGTAACATGAAACATGAAACATGGAACATGAAACATGAAACATGTAAAGTGAAACATGTAACATGAAACATGGAACATGGAACATGAAACATGAAACATGTAACATGAAACATGTAACATGAAACATGAAACATGAAACATGTAAAGTGAAACATGTAACATGTAACATGAAACATGGAACATGGAACATGAAACATGGAACATGGAACATGAAACATGAAACATGTAACATGAAACATGAAACATGGAACATGGAACATGAAACATGTAACATGGAACATGGAACATGAAACATGTAACATGAAACATGAAACATGTAACATGAAACATGGAACATGGAACATGAAACGTGAAACATGAAACATGAAACATGAAACATGTAAAGTGAAACATGTAACATGTAACATGAAACATGGAACATGGAACATGAAACATGAAACATGTAACATGAAACATGTAACATGTAACATGAAACATGGAACATGAAACATGGAACATGGAACATGAAACATGTAACATGAAACATGAAACATGTAACATGAAACATGGAACATGGAACATGAAACGTGAAACATGAAACATGAAACATGTAACATGAAACATGAAACATGAAACATGGAACATGAAACAGGAAACAGGAAACATGAAACATGGAACATGAAACGTAAAGTGAAACATGAAACATGGAACATGAAACATGTAAAGTGAAGCATGTAACATGAAACATGTAAAGTGAAACATGTAACATGAAACATGGAACATGGAACATGAAACATGGAACATGTAACGTGAAACATGTAACATGAAACATGAAAGATGAAACATGTAACATGAAACATGAAACATGTCACATGTAACATGTAACATGAAACATGTAACATGTAATGTGAAACATGTAACATGAAACATGTCACATGTAACATGTAACATGAAACATGTAACATGTAACTTGAAACATGAAACATAAAACATGAAACATGAAACATGTAACATGAAACATGTAACATGAAACATAAAACATGGAACATGAAACATAAAACATGTAACATGAAACATGGAACATGAAACATGGAAAGTGTAACATGAAACATGTATCATGAAACATGGAACATGTAACGTGAAACATGAAACATGGAACATGTAACGTGAAACATGTAACATGAAACATGAAAGATGAAACATGGAACATGGAACATGGAACATGTAAAGTGAAACATGTAAAGTGAAACATGTAACATGAAACATGTAAAGTGAAACATGTAACATGTAACATGAAACATGAAACATGGAACATGGAACATGAAACATGAAACATGTAAGAATCATGTAAAGTGAAACATGTAAAGTGAAACATGTAACATGAGACATGTAAAGTGAAACATGTAACATGAAACATGAAACATGTAACATGTAAAGTGAAACATGTAACATGTAACATGAAACATGGAACATGTAACATGTAACTTGAAACATGTAAAGTGAAACATGTAACATGTAACATGAAACATGGAACATGGAACATGAAACATGTAACATGTAACATGAAACATGTAACATGAAACATGTAAAGTGAAACATGTAACATGTAACATGAAACATGGAACATGGAACATGAAACATGAAACATGAAACATGAAACATGGAACATGAAACATGTAACTTGAAACATGTAAAGTGAAACATGTAACATGTAACATGAAACATGGAACATGGAACATGAAACATGGAACATGGAACATGAAACATGAAACATGAAACATGTAACATGAAACATGAAACATGTAACATGAAACATGGAACATGAAACATGTAACATGAAACATGAAACATGAAACATGAAACATGAAACATGAAACATGAAACATGAAACATGAAACATGAAATATGAAACATGAAACATGAAATATGAAACATGAAACATGAAACATGAAACATGAAACATGAAACATGAAACATGAAACATGAAACATGAAACATGAAACATGAAACATGAAAAATGAAACATGAAAAATGAAAAATGAAATATGAAATATGAAACATGTAAAATGAAACATGAAATATGAAACATGAAACATGAAAACATCAAAAATGAAACATTGAAACATGAAATATGAAACATGTAAAATGAAACATGAAACATGAAACATGAAATATGAAACATGAAACATGGAACATGAAACAGGAAACATGAAAGATGAGACATGGAACATGGAACATGAAACATGAAAGATGGAAGATGAAACATGAAACATGTAACATGGAACATGAACATGAAACATGAAACATGAAATATGAAACATGTAAAATGAAACATGAAACATGAAATATGAAACATGAAACATGAAATATGAAACATGTAAAATGAAACATGAAACATGAAACATGAAATATGAAACATGAAACATGAAATATGTAAAAGGAAACATGAAATATGAAAGTGAAGGATGTAACATGAAACATGGAACATGAAACATGAACATGAAACATGGAACATGAACATGGAACATGAAACATGTAACATGAAACATGGAACATGAAACATGAAACATGTAACATGAATCATGGAACATGGAACATGAAACATGAAACATGAACATGAAACATGAACATAAAACATGAAACATGAAACATGAACATGAACATGAACCATGAAACATGAAAATGAACCATGAACCATGAAACATGAACATGAAACATGAACATAAAACATGAAACATGAAACATGAAACATGAAACATGGAACATGGAACATGAAACATGAAACATGTAACATGTAACATGAAACATGGAACATGAAACATGTAACATGAAACATGAACATGAAACATGAAAGATGAACCATGAACATGAAACATGAACCATGAAACATGGAACATGAACATGGAACATGAACCATGAAACATGGAACATGAAACATGAAACATGAACATGAACATGAACCATGAAACATGAAAATGAACCATGAACCATGAAACATGAACATGAAACATGAACATGAACCATGAACGTGAAACATGAACATAAACATGAAACATGTGAAACATGAAACATGTAACATGGAAACATGAACCATGAACATGAAACATGAACATGAAACATGAACATGAACATGAACATGAAACATGAAACATGTAACATGAACATGAAACATGAACATGAAAAATGAACATGTGAAACATGAAACATGTAACATGAACATGAAACATGAACATGAACATGAAACATGAACATGAACATGAAACATGAACATGAAAGATGAACATGGAACATGGAACATGAACATGAAACATGAAACATGAACATAAAACATGAACATGAAACATGAACATGAACATGAACCATGAAACATGAAACATGGAACATGGAACATGAACATGAAACATGAACATGAACATGAACATGAAACATGAAACATGAAATATGAAACATGAAACATGAAATGAAACATGAAATATGAAACATGAAACATGAAACATGAAACATGAAACATGAAATATGAAACATGAAACATGAAACATGAAACATGAAATATGAAACATGAAACATGAAACATGAAACATGAAACATGAAACATGAAACATGAACATGAACATGAACCATGAAACATGAAAATGAACCATGAACCATGAAGCATGAACATGAAACATGGAACATGAACATGAAACATGTAACATGAACATGAAACATGTAACATGAACATGAACATGAAACATGAAACATGGAACATGAAACATGAAATGAACATGAAACATGAAACATGTAAATGAACATGAACATGAAACATGTAACATGAAACATGAACATGAAACATGAAACATGAAACATGAACCATGAACATGAAACATGTAACATGAAACATGTAACATGTAACATGAAACATGAACATGAAACATGTAACATGAAACATGAACATAAACATGAAACATGAAACATGTAACATGAACCATGAAACATGAACATGAACATGAAACATGTAACATGAAACATGTAACATGAAACATGAAACATGAACATGAACATGAACATGAAACATGAACATGGAACATGAAACATGAAACATGTAACATGAAACATGTAACATGAAACATGGAACATGAACATGAAACATGAAACATGTAACATGAACATGAACATGGAACATGAAACATGAACATGAAACATGGAACATGGAAACATGAAACATGAAACATGAACATGAAACATGAACATGAACATGAACATGAACATGAAACATGAAACATGTAACATGAAAAATGAAACATGCAGCATGTAACATGAAACATGTAACATGTAACATGAAACATGAACATGAACATGAATACATGAAACATGAAACATGTAACATGAAACATGAAACATGAACATGAAACATGAACATGGAAACATGAACATGAAACATGGAACATGTAACATGTAACATGAAACATGGAACATGAACATGTAACATGAAACATGTAACATGTAACATGAAACATGAAACATGGAACATGAAACATGAACATGAAACATGAAACATGTAACATGAACATATGAACATGTAACATGAAACATGAAACATGTAACATGAAACATGTAACATGAACATGAAACATGAAACATGGAACATGAAACATGAAACATGTAACATGAAACATGGAACATGAACATGACATGAAACATGAAACATGGAACATGTAACATGAAACATGGAACATGAAACATGAAACATGAAACATGAACATGAAACATGTAACATGAAACATGAAACATGAACATGAACATGAACATAACATGAACATGAAACATGAAACATGAAACATGTAACATGAACATGAACATGAACATGTAACATGAAACATGTAACATGAACATGAACATGAAACATGTAACATGAAACATGAACATGTAACATGAAACATGTAACATGAACATGAACATGAACATGAAACATGGAACATGAAACATGTAACATGAAACATGGACCATGGAACATGAAACATGGAACATGAAACATGAACATGAACATGAAACATGAACATAAAACATGAAACATGAAACATGAACATGAACATGAACCATGAAACATGAAAATGAACCATGAACCATGAAACATGAACATGAAACATGAACATGAACCATGAACGTGAAACATGAAACATGAACATGAAACATGAACATAAAACATGAAACATGAAACATGAACATGAACATGAACCATGAAACATGAAACATGAAACATGTAAAATGAAACATGAAACATGAAATATGAAACATGAAACATGAAACATGAAACATGAACTATGAAACATGAACCATGAACATGAACATGAACCATGAACATGAAAGATGAACCATGAACATGAACCATGAACATGAAACATGAACATGAACCATGAAACATGAACATGAAACATGAACATGAAACATGTAACATGAAACATGAAACATGAACATGAAACATGGAACATGAAGAACATGAAACATGTAACATGGAACATGAAACATGTAACATGAAACATGAAACTGAAACATGTAACATGAACCATGAACATGAACATGAAACATGTAACATGACATGAAACATGAAACATCAAAAATGAAACATTGAAACATGAAATATGAAACATGTAAAATGAAACATGAAACATGAAATATGAAACATGAAACATGAAACATGAAACATGAAAAATGAAACATGAAACATGAAACATGAAACATGAAACATGAAAAATGAAACATGAAACATGAAACATGAAACATGAAACATGAAACATGAAATATGAAACATGAAAAATGAAACATGAAACATGAAATATGAAACATGAAACATGAAATATGAAACATTAAACATGGAACATGGAACATGAAACATGAACATGAAACATGAACATAAAACATGAAACATGAACATGACATGAACATGGAACATGAACATGAAACATGAAACATGGAACATGAACATGAAACATGTAACATGAAACATGAAACATGTAACATGAAACATGAACATGAACATGAAACATGTAACATGAACATGGAACATGAAACATGAACATGAACATGAAACATGTAACATGAAACATGTAACATGAAACATGAACATGAACATGGAACATGAAACATGAACATGAAACATGAAACATGAACATGAAACATGAACATGAAACATGAAACATGAAACATGAAACATGAAACATGAAACATGAAACATGAAACATGAAACATGAAACATGAAACATGAAACATGAAACATGAAACATGAAACATGTAACATGAAACATGAAACATGAAACATGTAAAGGAACATGAAACATGAACATGAACATGAAACATGTAACATGAAACATGGAACATGAAACATGAAACATGAACATGAACATGAAACATGAAACATGGAACATGAACATGAAACATGAACATGAAACATGTAACATGAAACATGAAACATGAACATGAAACATGTAACATGAACATGAAACATGAAACATGGAACATGAAACATGGAACATGAAACATGAAACATGGAACATGAAACATGAAACATGTAACATGAAACATGGAACATGTAACATGAAACATGGAACATGAAACATGTAAAGTGAAACATGTAACATGGAACATGAAACATGTAACATGGAACATGAAACATGTAAAGTGAAGCATGTAACATGAAACATGTAAAGTGAAACATGAAACATGTAACATGAAACATGGAACATGGAACATGAAACATGTAACATGAAACATGAAACATGGAACATGGAACATGAAACATGGAAAGTGAAACATGTAACATGGAAAGTGAAACATGTAACATGAAACATGGAACATGTAACATGAAACATGGAACATGGAACATGAAACATGTAAAGTGAAACATGTAACATGGAACATGAAACATGAAACATGTAACATGAAACATGTAAAGTGAAACATGCAACATGAAACATGAAACATGGAACATGAAACATGAAACATGTAACATGGAACATGGAACATGAAACATGAACCATGAAACATGTAACATGAAACATGAAACATGTAACATGGAACATGAAACATGAAACATGAAACATGTAACATGAACCATGAAACATGTAACATGAAACATGAAACATGGAACATGGAACAAAAAACATGAAACATGAAACATGAAACATGTAACATGAAACATGTAACATGAAACATGAAACATGGAACATGGAACAAAAAACATGAAACATGAAACGTAAAGTGAAACATGAAACATGTAAAGTGAAACATGAAACATGGAACATGAAACATGAAACATGTAACATGTAACATGGAACATGAAACATGTAAAGTGAAGGATGTAACATGAAACATGTAAAGTGAAACATGAAACATGTAACATGAAACATGGAACATGAAACATGGAACATGAAACATGAAACATGGAACATGAAACATGTAACATGAAACATGAAACATGTAACATGAAACATGAAAAATGTAACATGAAACATGGAACATGGAACAAGAAACATGAAACATGAAACATGAAACGTAAAGTGAAACATGAAACATGTAAAGTGAAACATGTAACATGGAACATGAAACATGAAACATGGAACATGAAACATGAAACATGGAACATGAAACGTAAAGTGAAACATGAAACATGTAAAGTGAAACATGAAACATGTAACATGGAACATGAAACATGAAACATGGAACATGGAACATGAAACATGTAAAGTGAAGCATGTAACATGAAACATGTAAAGTGAAACATGAAACATGTAACATGAAACATGGAACATGGAACATGATACATGTAACATGAAACATGGAACATGAAACATGGAAAGTGAAACATGTAACATGGAAAGTGAAACATGTAACATGAAACATGGAACATGTAACATGAAACATGGAACATGAAACATGTAAAGTGAAACATGTAACATGGAACATGAAACATGAAACATGGAACATGTAACATGAAACATGTAAAGTGAAACATGCAACATGAAACATGAAACATGGAACATGAAACATGTAACATGTAACATGAAACATGGAACATGAAACATGAAACATGGAACATGAAACATGTAACATGTAACATGAAACATGAAACATGTAACATGTAACATGAAACATGAAACATGAAACATGTAACATGAAACATGTAACATAAAACATGAAACATGAAACATAAAACATGAAACATGAAACATGAAACATGAAACATGAAACATAAAACATGAAACATGGAACATGAAACATAAAACATGAAACATGTAACATGAAACATGGAACATGTAACATGAAACATAAAACATGAAACATGGAACATGAAACATAAAACATGAAACATGAAACAGATTTGTTTTAATGGCTGTTGACCATCTTTGTTTGTGATTCATGGAGTCATACAAAGACTACACATTATCTTTGTTTGTCCCCAGACGTCCCATATATTGATTTCATGGATCATGGAGGTCTGGATCGTGGTCCATGCTGACGACCAACTATTATACACTCTGTCAGACTCAGTGAATGTGTTCTTACTCTGTAATGATTCCTTCTGGTCACATGACATCTATTGTTCATCTGGTCACATGACATCTATTGTTCATCTGGTCACATGACATCTATTGTTCTTCTGGTCACATGACTTCTATTGTTCATCTGGTCACATGACATCTAATGTTCACCTGGTCACATGACATCTATTGTTCTTCTGGTCACATGACTTCTATTGTTCATCTAGTCACATGACATCTATTGTTCTTCTGGTCACATGACATCTATTGTTCTTCTGGTCACATGACTTCTATTGTTCATCTGGTCACATG
This sequence comes from Pseudoliparis swirei, assembly GCF_029220125.1. Classification (NCBI taxonomy): domain Eukaryota; kingdom Metazoa; phylum Chordata; class Actinopteri; order Perciformes; family Liparidae; genus Pseudoliparis; species Pseudoliparis swirei. The sequence continues at coordinate 22,485,122 of NC_079395.1, read as the reverse complement.
ACATCTATTGTTCATCTGGTCACATGACATATATTGTTCTTCTGGTCACATGACATCTATTGTTCATCTGGTCACATGACTTCTATTGTTCATCTGGTCACATGACATCTATTGTTCTTCTGGTCACATGACATCTATTGTTCATCTGGTCACATGACATCTATTGTTCATCTGGTCACATGACATCTATTGTTCATCTGGTCACATGACATCTATTGTTCACCTGGTCACATGACATCTATTGTTCATCTGGTCACATGACATCTATTGTTCACCTGGTCACATGACATCTATTGTTCATCTGGTCACAAAACATCTATTGTTCATCTGGTCACATGACATCTATTGTTCACCTGGTCACATGAAATCTATTGTTCATCTGGTCACATGACATCTATTGTTCTTCTGGTCACATGACATCTATTGTTCATCTGGTCACATGACATCTATTGTTCATCTGGTCACATGACATCTATTGTTCATCTGGTCACATGACATCTATTGTTCACCTGGTCACATGACATCTATTGTTCATCTGGTCACATGACATCTATTGTTCATCTGGTCACATGACATATATTGTTCACCTGGTCACATGACATCTATTGTTCACCTGGTCACATGACATCTATTGTTCATCTGGTCACAAAACATCTATTGTTCATCTGGTCACATGACATCTATTGTTCACCTGGTTACATGACATCTATTGTTCATCTGGTCACATGACTTCTATTGTTCACCTGGTCACATGACATCGATTGTTCTGTCCATCCTGGAGAGTGGTCCTCCTCTGGTCTCTCTTGAAGGGTCCTTACTTGTTTTCCCCATGAAAGGTTGTTTTTCTACTGTTGGAAGTTCCTCCTGATCCGATGTGAAGTCAAATCAGTAATTTGTGAAATCAAAGCTGAGATCTTCTTTAGTTGCTTCATCAGGAGCCGTTTGCTCCACCACCGTGTCGGCTTTGGTGAGATGCTATTACCTGCAAATGATTCAAACCTGTCATCTTCATAATATCTCACCAACATCTGACTGATATCTGACAGACACAAAGTAACCTCAAGAGTAGACTTAAGATACAAAATAAACTTAAGATACAAAGTACATGCAGTACTTGTGTGGCTAAAGTAATACTCGTAGCTCTTCAGCTTATAAATATTTCATAATGGTTCTCAGTGGTTTCTCCCCCCCCCCCCGATGATCATGACCCATTCAGACGTGTTTCCGCATCCTGAAAACAGGATGAAACTCAAGATTTATTGAATAACAAAGTACACACACGTCCTTCTATGTCCATATATCATTTATAGAATGCCTTCCTCTGTGCATCAGGATGCAGCTTCAACATTAAGACTCGACGTCGACAGGTGTACATGCACAATTAAATAGACAAAGAAAAACAAAGGAAAGAAAACACGTTGTTCAGAACATATAAAATTGCATAACTCATCCTACCAGCGTTGTATTTTTATTTTATAAAAAAGTAATTATTACTAAGAAGGGGTTAGACAAGCAGTAAACAGGGGGGGGGGGGGAGCTTCTGTCATTTTATACCCACATTAAAAAAATAATAATCAGCATCAAATGCAACACGCAACACTTTCTCTTTTTTTACTATTCAGATGGAAAAAGCCAAATTCATGCTTTGTTTTCTGAATGCAGTGTGTGTGTGTGTGTCGTAACACAGACTGAGTGGAGTGCATCATGGAAGGTGTGTGGGTGGGGGGGGGGGGGGGGTCATATACATCAGAGCAATACTGTGGTCCCAAACACTGAAACAATAACACCACCCTGAGCGACGAAACGAGGACGGCTCAACTTCAGAAACACATTAACAAAAATGCATAGGAAAAAAAAGTCTGCGTCCGAATCCTGGGAATCGAACCGCCGGGGAGCCAATGAGAGTCAGCGGGGGGGCGGGGGAGGACGTGGGGGGGGGGACACAAACCTAGGTATGTACATCCAAACAACAGGAGAGCACTATTATTACATTGTTGTTGTTGGTTCTCCGCCTCCTCTTCTTCTTCCCGCTCCTCCCGAAGCTCAAGTGTGTTGCCGGTTGTGCCGAGGTAACGCTTCTCCAGCAGGGGGCGCTGTCTGTCTGTCTGTCCGCCCGCCCCCCGCCCCCCTCACTTCTGCTCCAGTCGCAGCAGCTGCTCCTTGCCGTTGATGGTGAGCGACCGCAGCTGCCCGTCCTCCTCCACCTCCACCCGCTCCTGGCCGTTCTCTATGATCCTGGGGGGGAAAGGGGGCGGGACCAAACCAGACGTTACTCTATTGGCTCACATGATCCACTAATAAGAGGCGAGTAAAGAACATGTCAGAGCCACAGTGAGTCCCTTTTATCTGGTCTTAATTAATTAAAATAAGTAAAAATATTCTTGGTTGTTAGTGTGTGTGTGTGCGTGTGTGTGATCCCTCCATGTTGGACATTGGTATCTACCGTCAGCTCCGCCTGAGCCATCCTGAGCGTCTCGCTGCTGTTACACCGAGCGGCCACTAGAGGCATCTGACGTGGGCTTTGATTGGTCTAGGTTCGGTCCATGTCCTCTAACATGGAGGGGCGGAGCTTATGACCTCTGACCTTGTGGTACTCTGCAGCCACCTGGAGGATCTCTGTATTCGGCTCATGGTTCATGCTCCATGTTTGATGGATTATTAAACATGTTTAGAACACAATGTGTGACTTTAGAATGACGTTAACTCTGATTAAATACACACACGTGTATGTTTATACACACGTGTTTGTTTATACACACGTGTATGTTTATACACACGTGTTTGTTTATACACACGTGTATGTTTATACACACGTGTATGTTTATACACACATGTTTGTTTATACACACGTGTATGTTTATACACACGTGTTTGTTTATACACACGTGTATGTTTATACACACATGTTTGTTTATACACACGTGTATGTTTATACACACGTTTGTTTATACACACGTGTATGTTTATACACACGTTTGTTTATACACACGTGTATGTTTATACACACATGTTTGTTTATACACACGTGTTTGTTTATACACACGTGTATGTTTATACACACATGTTTGTTTATACACACGTGTATGTTTATACACACGTGTAAGTTTATACACACATGTTTGTTTATACACACATGTATGTTTATACACACGTGTATGTTTATACTAGTGCTGTGAAAAATAACGCGTTAACTCAGTTAATTAAATTACAGGTTTAACTAGTTATTTTTTTTAGCGCATTTAACGCATGCGCAGAATGAGCTTCCAGTCCGTCTGTTGTTGGTCGTCTCTCCAGCAGCGTGTCATTCTGTCTCTAGTGTCGCGTTAACACGACTCAGAGCTCCGTCTCGCGCGCCGCAGAGCTCGGATGCCGGCGTGTGCGCGCACATCCGGACGTCACTTGCACATGTATGTTTATACACACATGTATGTTTATACACACATGTTGTTTATACACACATGTTGTTTATACACACATGTTGTTTATACACACGTGTGTGCGTACATACATAGATATATACATATACGTATGTATATACATACGTATATGTATATATCTAGATATACATACATATATATGTATATACGTATATATATATATATACATACATATATATACAAATATACATGTACTGTGGTGTACTGTGTGTGTACTGTGTGTACTATGGTGTACTGTGTGTACCGTGTGTACTATGGTGTACTGTGTGTACCGTGTGTACCGTGGTGTACTGTGTGTACCGTGTGTACTGTGTGTACCGTGTGTACTGTGTGTACCGTGTGTACTGTGGTGTACTGTGTGTACTGTGGTGTACTGTGTGTACCGTGTGTACTATGGTGTACTGTGTGTACCGTGTGTACTGTGGTGTACTGTGGTGTACCGTGTGTACTGTGGTGTACCGTGTGTACTGTGGTGTACTGTGGTGTACTGTGTGTACTGTGTGTACCGTGTGTACTGTGGTGTACTGTGTGTACCGTGTGTACTATGGTGTACTGTGTGTACCGTGTGTACTGTGTGTACCGTGTGTACTGTGGTGTACCGTGTGTACTGTGGTGTACTGTGTGTACTGTGTGTACTGTGTGTACTGTGTGTAGTTCAGCGGTGCCGGCTGCCCCTCAGGTGAAGGTGTGTGTGGCGTTTACCTCTTGGTGGTGATCTTCCTGCCGTTGATGATCTTGGAGGAGGAGGACACGGAGCGGAAGTTGCCCATGCCTCCTCCTCCGCCCCCGAAGGAGGAGGAGGAGAACGAGGTGAAGCCTCCGCCCCCCAGGCTGGCCATGTGACCCATGTGACCCATGTGGCCCATGTGGCCCATGTGACCCATGTGGCTCATGGAGCCGAAAGAGCCGAAGCCTGGAATGACCCGGGAGAGAGGGAGGAGATTAAAGCGGTGGCGTGGGGGGGGTCACGGAGTCACCGGTGCCGGGCCTACCTGGGTCAAAAGGTGAGAAGCCGGCACCGAACGGGGGAAACCCGACAAAGCCCCCAAAAAACGTGCCGCCCGTCCGGCTGCGGTTGGCCCGGCCTTGGTGCCGCCGGCCGCTGCCGAAGAACGGATCGTCGCTGAACGGGTCTGGACCTGCGGCGCCGGAGAGAGCCAGGAGCGTTAGTTATAAAGCCCCCTGGGGAGCGGCCGGGCCGAACCACCACGGCAGAGTCCGACTCACCGAAGAAGTCCGCGAACGGGTCGCTGCCGCCGAAGAATTCCCTGAAGACGTCCTCCGGGTTGCGGAATGTGAACTGGTCGTGGAAGTGGTCCCCGTTGTGGAAGTGGCCCCCTGGAACCCAAAGAGGGACAGTCAGCACCATCCAACCGGACCCCCCCCGCCCCACGGCTCTGGACTTGGACCGTCCCGGCGGACACGAGGAAGTCCATTAGAGACGAGCTCCTTAGGATGCGGTTAAAACAATGAGGGCGACATCTGATTGGCTACAGGGAGGTCGCATTTGCGAATCGAGCCACGGCGAGACGGCGGGGGGGGGGGGCTCAAAAACCCACAAACAAATACATCCACATTGAAATGCAGAAATATATTTCAGATTTTTCTTTTACATTTATACAAGTCGTAATTTGTTTACGTGCATCGTTATGTATTTGTGAATATTGAGACTCCTCTGACCCCGTAACTTACTCGAGTTACGTCATGATGCGTTCATGCTCTAGTCGGGGAAATGGAGTACTGGGCCAGAGGTTCATTGTGAGGCCGTGTTCAGAAGGTAATCTTCGAAGAATGTAATATACAATTCATATTATGAGCCGATTGACTTCCTAAACATCCTTGAGATTATTTAATCAATATAAAATGCAATCTTTTATTTCTTAATCATTTCTAAGTGTGTGGTTCTACAGAAATAACCACGAGAAATGACGATAACAAAGTAAAAGGATGTCATTTAGAATCTGTCAAGGTTTTTTCTCAGCAATAACTAAAACGATCTTGGCAAAATAATGATCTCCAAATCTTTGACTTTCTCCCTTTGATGATTCTTCATTCAGCTTCTTAAATTACATTTCATTGAGCTGACGCTTTTAAATCATGTTGCATTCACACACCGTAGACACAGCCACAGGCAATGCAGGGTTGAGGGTCTTGCTCAAGGGCAGATCGACTAGGGCGGGGATTGAACCACCAACCCTCTGATTGAAAGACGGCCCTGCTGACCCCTGACCCATCAAACCCGGTTTTTGGCAGTCAAAAACAAATTGCCGACTGCGGCTCAGTGGTGAACAGGGTCGTCCTCCAATCAGAGGGTCGGTGGTTCCATCCCCGGCTCCTTGGGCAAGGCACCCCCAAAATGTGTCCCGTAGCTGTTCTACGGGGTGTGAATGTTAGTTAGTCCTGTGCAGGTGGAGCTGTAGCTCCTCCCATCAGGGTGTGAATGTGAGTTAGACCTGTGCAGGTGGAGCTGTAGCTCCTCCCATCAGGGTGTGAATGTTAGTTAGTCCTGTGCAGGTGGAGCTGTAGCTCCTCCCATCAGGCTGTGCATGAGGTCCCTGTGTCACTGACCTCGGCCTCCGTTGGTGCCCGTCAGCCCCTCCTTGCCGTAGCGATCGTATATGGTCCTCTTGTTGGCTGCAGGAGGAAAGAGAGGACAGTCAGACACAGAGGACAGTCAGACACAGAGGACAGTCAGACACAGAGGACAGTCAGACACAGAGAACAGTCAGACACAGAGGACAGTCACAGAGGAGTCAGACACAAGAGTCAGACACAGAGGACAGTCAGACACAGAGGACAGTCAGACACAGGACAGTCAGACACAGAGGACAGTCAGACACAGGACAGTCAGACACAGAGGACAGTCAGAGGGCTTAGTCTAGACTCTAGGCCTTAGTCTAAGCTTAGTCTCAACCTTTTCAGTCATGTACCTCCTGAGAATTTATTTTTTTCAGCCGAAATTATTTTCTACGTCCATGCTGAGAACCTTTTGAAATGGTTCCTCCTAGACTAGACTCATCCCGGGACGCATTCGGCGCCCGGGCGTGAACCTTGTGAAGGGACCAGGTGTGAACAGGGGGGTCGGGGGTCAGGGGTCGTGATACAAACCATCTGACAGGACTTCGTAAGCCTCCGACAGCTTCTTGAACTTGATCTCGGCCGCCTCCTTGTTCTCGGGGTTTTTATCAGGGTGCCACCTCAACGCCAGCTTCCTGTAGCTGCGGGAGGACAGAGGGGAGACGGCCGGTGAGTCGCCCCGACAGATAACACGCTGCGCTCTTATCCCATACGCCTGCCGACTCGTGGCGAGAGCAGGCGGCCATGTTCTCGTGGACGTCGGCCGCTTCCAGTCGGGGTGTCGGAAACGGGAGTTCAACAGACACGCGTCTCACAGCGAGGTCGACACGGACTCAATTAAGAGAACACTTCAACTGATTACCTTCACATTGAAAATGCAGAAGGTAATGTTTTGATCGCCGTGTATTTATTTATTTGTATGCGTGTTACTCGCATAACTCAAAAAGTATAAAACCAAATCGCATGACATTTGGTGGGATGATTGGTTATTATCCGGGGACCATTTGATTAGATCTTGGGATCGATCGGGTCAAAGGTCAAGGTCATGAAAAGGTCAAAATCTTCTTTTTACCATAGTTTTTTTAGAATCAGTTTTTATCCAATTGGCATGCAACTAATGCCAAAATGTTCATAATTCAACGCCCAATCTTGAGCTATGTGAAGGTATGCGCTCTACCGAGTGCCCGTTCTAGTTGATATTTGTAATGATCTAAACTCCATGCAGCAGTGCACGACTTCGCCCCTGTGCGGTCGGTTATCGAGTTACAGTAAAACACTGGAGAGGAGCGCCGTGTAATCACGCCGTAAAACATCTAAACTACCCTCTGAATGACTTAAACGGTTCTGGTGTCAAACATAATTCAATTATCTGTATTCCCTTTCAAGTTGTTCCTTAAATGATATTTTGTATTTGTTTCATCAGGTGAATCCCGTTGAGATTAAAAACCTCTTTTCCGAGGGCGACCTGGACAAGACGGCAACATAAGAAACACAAAGTCACAAACAAACACAGAACAAGACGAGTTAAAAGAAAACAAGAGTTAAGAGATGGTTACGTAACAGTCAATTTAAGAAACAAGGACGTGTTTGGGAACCTGCCTCCATTTCTTTCATTTTTATATTTGAAAGCAGTACGCGTTATCAGTTCTTTGAGTTTTAAATTATTCTGCTTTCTGATATCAAACATCAAAACACACAAGTACAGCTCAGCTCCTCCAGAAGTACAAAGCACCCAGTTTAACTGCTCCGTGTATTTTGCAATTCCAATTTATTTACGCTCATCACGACCAGACTCCGATGCAGTGGCGTTAGCTCCCAGGTGGAGTTTACACGGAGCGATGAAGTTTAACTCTCGGTCCCACCGCCCGACCAGGCTCCTCGATGCAGAGCGGTGGTTCCGTCGGCGGCCGTGCCGTCAACCCGCCACGGAGAGCCATCGGCGGGCTGAATGGCAGCCTGCTGCATTCGGGGGAGGGGGGGGGGACAAGATGTCTGCCGAGGGGTCCAGAGGCTCACAACAGATGAACTCACGCTTTCTTTATGTCTTCCGCGGACGATTCTCTCCGTACTCCTAAAACCTGGTAGTAGTCCACCATGACGAGTGAGCGACGGGAGGAACTTCTGTGAGCCCGGGGAACCTGAGAGGACCAGTGGTGCAGAATATACAGATTAAAAAATTTACAAAGCATCAAATAAACATATTTGGTTGGGAGCAAAAATCAGACCCCGAAACACAGCAAGTTAATTTGCTTTTGCCGTTAGAGCCCCTCGACTTTGGAACGACCTGCCGGAGGGGATGAGGCTCGCAGAATCAGTGACTTCTTAAAACACATTTTTAAAGAACAGCTTTTAAGTGATCTAGTCTTTTTATGCAGAACTTTGGTTCCCCTCATTTAGTTTGTCTGTTTTTAATTTATTTTTTAATTTAAATATATACTTTTAAATGTAATATTGGTTTCTTGCTATTCCACTTGTTTTGCTTTGACTCTCTGTGGAGCACTTTGTAAACATTGTTTTTAAAGGTGCTATATAAATAAAGTTATTATTACTAATTTAAACCGAGCAGCAATAATGGAAAGGAATATGTGTACATGCAAAAGAATATCCTCTCTTTTTTTTAAAGTGTTAATATTGTGTAACACTGATTTTCAACATAAAGTACCCTGCCATATTTATTATCAAGTGTTTTTGTGATTAGTATCCTCTCGAAGTTTTATGTTTATTTGACAACAAATGAAATAGCTCATATTTTTTACAAAGACAAAAACAATAATATAAAACCCACAAATGAACTGCACATTCCTACATTAATATTCACCTCCAATTATTATTTTCTAATTGGTAAATTGCCGGAGGTTTTATCGTCACATGTTGGTCATCAAAACAAATGACTCGTAAAATAGATAAATAAGTAAATAAAATGAAAAAAATTATTAAAAAGATCATAAACATGAGAAGCATGTTCCTACACTCACATGGCCCTCTAAACAGGTTGTGACCTTGGGGGCCAAAAGGTTTGTCTTGTGATCTTTTCTCGCTGAAGGCCCCCCCCTCCCCCTCATCACAGGTTGCACATGTCCGTGAGCTGTGAGCGAGCAGCTCTCGCCTCAGATGGTTTCGCTGCGATGTGCATTCACATGTGCTTTGACAAAGAGCCGCTTTGTGGCTGCCGGCGGAGGCCGGAGCTTGTGGCTCAGAGTCTCCAGCAGCAGCCAGGAGGAAGGAGGCTTCAGGCGGGACAATGAGGACATTCAAGCACCCTCTGGAGGACTTCGTCAACATCCTCAAAGTCCTATGAGATTCTTGTGGAGGAGCGCAACGGCCTTTCTTATAGCAACTGTATATAATATGAACACAAAAAAAACAGTCCCATACACACACACACACACACACACATTGCATTTCGGTCTCTGTAGACTGACACTGGTCCTGTGTGCAGCACTCTATGATAACACAGCGTCGGGAATACACAAGGGAAAAACTTCCCTAAAGAAATATAATGTTGCCCCCGATACAGCTAGGAGGGGCTAAAAACACCCCCAGAATTTCCTCTAATAATTATGATAATTTAATGAAAACATCATAGCCTATATGACCCCGTCCAGAATCTATTACTGCCTAATAGTCTTATTATTCCCATTTGATGACAGTTGCACAAACTAAGCCTGAATAAGTATATTTATTATTTTGAACAACGGTTAAATGTTATTTCACAAGTTTCAAAAAAGTGACCCTGGATTTCAGTCAGTGGGGGAAAACAAGCCCCCCAGAAATATGTAAATATCCTACCCTATGACGTCATTATGAATGAGAGCTGACGTAAACTCTTTGTATGAACACGATCAACACCCCTCAACCAATCAGCAGCTCAGCAGAGCGCTCGCGAGGAAACACTTCCTGTCCCGAGCACTGAAATATGAATATCAGGAACACAATGGGGAAGAAAGGGGAATCCATCACGTTATAAAACACTCCGCGCGATCACACATTCAGATCCACGCAGGCGGAAATTATCAATAAATAAGATTTTACACGATATTCTGCTCCTCGCCTTGTTATTTACCAGCGAGGAGCATAAAGGAACATACGTACTTATGAACACCGGAGCCGCGGTGCGTCTCCACGGCTTCCGTCCGAGGGGACCCGCGGGGCCGGGGACGCTCGCGCGAGGGCTTACCTGAATGCATTTGCCGCTAAACGCCAACCGGCCACCGTTAAACCGGACCCGCGGTATCGGTGCCGCGAGCTAGCTTGTTTGCCCCCCCCCGGCTCGCTGCTGCCGCTACCCGGCAAAACATGACCGAGCAACGGCGCGGAACACTTGAAAGGACCCAGTCCGTCCACCCCAGAGAAGACCACCCCCCCCCTCACCGGAGCGGTTGTTGTTCGCGGCGGTAGCCCCCGGTGCTAGCCGCTCACTGTCGCGAGCCCACCGTTAAGCTGGTTTGAGCGTTAGCCGAGCGGCGGCGAACAAACGGTCCGCCGACTCGGTTGCCCCGTGAAACACGTCCAGCACTCACCCGATTCGAGTCCAGCTGTCGGTGATACGCGGACACGCAGGACAGACGGACAGTTGTTCAGAAAGCTAGACAGGGTTCGGGTTTATTGATGTTCGGCAGTCCGCAGGTTCCCAGATTAGACGCAACGTCCTGTTTCTGACTCCATCTTCTTCTTCGTCTTCTTCTTCGTGGAATCAACAGCAGCTCGCGTCGCCTGTGTTGCATTACTGCCCCCTGGTGGTGAGGGAGTGAAATGCCACAGTGCCCGGATGTTCCCCCCACAGCCTTTCCCCCTGATTTCGAAAGCGTCCGTTTTCTTTATTTTGCCTGCTCGTTTCAATAGTTTAACCTCCCCGATATTAAAGAGTAACTAAATCCAGTATTATTTGGGGCTTAAAAAAACTCATAAGAATGCAAGAAAACATTACAAAATCCGACACTGGCACAACTTGTGTGTGGTTGAAGCATTAGCTAGTTAGCTAGCTAGCTAATTAGAATGAAAATGCATTACACTAAATATTAGGACCCGAAGCCACACAAATTACACAAACATTGTTTTTCAGTGAACACAATTAGGTTTAGTTTATCTTCTTACCCTTATGAGCCCAAATAAATGTGATGTCATGGCCTTATTTTTGTATTCTTAAATGTATTGCTGCTAATTCTGAATAGTTCAAAAATAATCATGCCCAAAGACATTGTCAATACTATACATTTGAACATATATATATGTATATATATATATATATATATATAACTAACCCTGAAGACAAACCAAAAAAAAGAAAAATACAATCAAATTATACTCTTAAGGCTGCAATAAAGGTATATTGACCTTATCGCTAAATGTTTTACATCTAATATGTCATCTGATTAATAGGCAGCTCAACTACCACGGACAGTTCCAGTTGACTCCCACAGCCATGGCTGTCTGAGGATCAGCACCTTGGACAGCAGTGGTGTGGATACAGTGACATGTTGTATGTCAGAGGACCACCGTATCTATAATATCTATATCTGTCGTCACAGAGACGCCACGTGTTTAATGCTTTAAAGTCATTCCTTCACCGCCACATCTTGTAAATACACCTGGGTCTCGTGATAAAATGAACACGGCAAATTGTTTCAATGACAAGAAGTCAAGCTCCTCCTCTTTTATGAAGCAGCTCCACCTTCAGTCCTGGAGGAGACTCCGCCCCCTCATGGAGACTGAAGACTTTCCTCTTGATGGTCTGATAGTTAAACCTGAACCAGGTTCACCTGGAGAGACCTAGAGACGCTGCTAGAGGCTGAGAGGCTGAGGGGGACGAGAGGAGACACTGAGCTCCTCTCTCCTCTCTCCTTATGGACGCTTAGGATACACTGAGCTCCTCTCTCCTTATGGACGTTTAGGATACACTGAGCTCCTCTCCTCTCTCCTTATCGACGTTTAGGATACACTGAGCACCTCTCCTCTCCTTATGGACGTTTAGGATACACTGAGCTCCTCTCTCCTCTCCTCTCTCCTTATGGACGCTTAGGATACACTGAGCTCCTCTCTCCTTATGGACGTTTAGGATACACTGAGCTCCTCTCTCCTCTCTCCTTATAGACGCTTAGGATACACTGAGCACCTCTCTCCTCTCCTCTCTCCTTATGGACGTTTAGGATACACTGAGCTCCTCTCCTCTCTCCTTATGGACGCTTAGGATACACTGAGCTCCTCTCTCCTTATGGACATTTAGGATACACTGAGCTCCTCTCTCCTCTCTCCTTATGGACGCTTAGGATACACTGAGCTCCTCTCTCTCCTCTCTCCTTATGGACGTTTAGGATACACTGAGCACCTCTCCTCTCCTCTCTCCTTATGGACGTTTAGGATACACTGAGCTCCTCTCTCTCTCCTTATGGACGCTTAGGATACACTGAGCTCCTCTCTCCTTATGGACGTTTAGGATACACTGAGCTCCTCTCTCCTCTCTCCTTATGGACGCTTAGGATACACTGAGCTCCTCTCTCCTCTCTCCTTATGGACGTTTAGGATACACTGAGCTCCTCTCTCCTTATGGACGTTTAGGATACACTGAGCTCCTCTCCTCTCTCCTTATGGAAGCTTAGGATACACTGAGCACCTCTCCTCTCCTTATGGACGTTTAGGATACACTGAGCTCCTCTCTCCTCTCCTCTCTCCTTATGGACGTTTAGGATACACTGAGCACCTCTCTCCTCTCTCTCCTTATGGATGAATGTTCATCTCTCTATCACACATTACTAACTCTGCTTCCTCTCCAGAGTCCTTGTGACTTCACGTCTCATTGGGTCCATTGGACCTGCTGGTTCTGATGCCTCCTGTCATTTTAGAAAAATGCAACAATGACTGCACTGAACTGATGGGTGTGCACTGTTGAGCTACTCTGACAAAGCATCACGTCTGACCTACTTTGATACAGAAGTTTTCCTCCGAGCTGTGTGAGAGCCAACATAATGTTGGATGTCTGGTTTAAAAGATTCAAATAAAACATCCATATATGTATATTATATGGAATGTGTATGTGATCTATCTGAGCTCTTCATAGCTAGAGATCTGCACACCGGTCAAAGTACAGTCGTCACAGAGCAGCAGCAGAATAAATGCATCCTGTGATGCTTCATCCTCCAAATAATAGTCCTACCACACAATATTACAACTATTACTGTATTATTTATTGATGCAGATGTGATCAGGATACAATTAAAACCAAGCTTCAGCAATCAGCACTTCACTCATGTGATGGTGAGAACAGTGTCGAGGCGTTTGTCCTCATTTGAGCAGCTTGGCGGTGGCCATGGAGGTCATAGTATTCATGGTGGTCATGGTCATGGTGGGCACCGTGATGTCTTTGAAGATGGGCTGCGTGAGACCGGAGTAGGACACTTTGTTCTCGCTGAGCGTCCCGATGATCATCTGGCGCATCTCCCTGCTGGCGTCGCCGCGCACCGCCAGCAGCGCCTGGATGTGCTCCTCCCTGTGGAGAGACCTCAGCGTTACCGTGGCAGCGGCAAACCTGCTCTGATATGTAAACTCATTACAATTAATTGCATTCTAAAATGGCTGCATTCCATTCAGGTGTGCCGGTTCATGGCCCTGGTACTGGGAATGCTGCACACCGGTCGTGGCTTACTGGGACAAAATGAAGCGCTCCGAAGACAACCATGTCAAACGGTGTGTCGGGTGTAGTGCCACCTAGTGGTGTGGAAGCAGATTGCAACCAATACAAAACCACACTCTTTCCTTTCTAATGCCGCGTTCACACTTTACCCGCGTGACTATTTGTGGCTTTTCGAGTCACTCACTTCGTTCGCGCCTTAGAGGGGGCGTGGCTTATCTCTGTGGCCTATCTCCATGGAAACAGTTATCATCTCCTTCATCCACCATGAAGAACTAACCACTAGTTCTGCGTCATACTTGTTGAGGACATCCCACAAACGTCAGAACATCCAACGCCTTCGTGTTTGGGTTCATAACATTACTATCATATAAATGTCTATATAAATATATATATAAATAAATATATATATATAAATACAGTGCATCCGGAAAGTATTCACAGCGCTTCACTTTTTCCACATTTTGTTAGAGTTAGTTAGGCCTTTGTATTCCTCTCGGAACATAGGCCATTGATGAATTGTTTCCACCCTCATCTGTCCTGAGCCGTCCTCTCCAGCTGTTTCCACGTCAGCCCCTTCTTCTTGAATTCCTGCTCTGTGCTCCTTCTCCAGGTGTTTAAAAAAAAAAAATAAAAAAAAATACACTTTTATTAATCCCCAAGGGGAAATTAGTTCTCTGCATTTAACCCATCCTTAGTTATTAAGGAGCAGTGGGCTGCGGTGAAGCGCCCGGGAAGCAACTGGGGGTTCAGTGCCTTGCTCAAGGACACTTCGACTTGCAGCTAATGGGGAGAGCGGGGATCGAACCCACGACCTTGCGGTTGAAGGATGGCCCTCTTACCCCACTGACTTACCCGTCCTCTACCCCGTTTGCCTTGTGGGTTCCATGTCAGTGCCTGTTTTGTTATTGCTGTTGTGTTTCTTCGTAGTGTGTGTCCAATCCAGCTCCATTTTCTCCTTAAAAGCTGTATATCTACCGTTTCTTGTTTTGTGCATTCCCATAGGTTGATGTTGCTAATTGTGTTTGGCCAGAAGACTCCAAGGATGCGTCTTAGACAGTGGTTTATGAAGGTTTGTAGTTTGTTTGTGATGTTAGTTCTCCAGGTTTCGGAGCCATAGAGCAGCACGGTTTTGACGTTGAAGATTTGAAGCTTCGTCTTGAGGGAGATGTTTTTACTTTTCCAAATTTTGTTTAAGATATTAAATGCTGTTCTTGCTTTCCCAATTCTTGTCTCATTTTGTTATGTTACAGCCTTATTCCAAAATGGATTAAATTCATTATTTTCCTCAACATTCTACACACAACAACCCATAATGAAAAAGTTAAAACTGTTTTTTGCAAATTTTTGCAAATCTGTTAAAAATAAAGAACGAAAACATAACATGTACATAAGTATTCACAGCCTTTGCCATGACACTCAACATGTAGCTCAGGTGCATCCTGTTTCCACTGATCATCCTTGAGATGTTTGATTGGAGTCCACCTGTGCTCAATTCAGTTGATTGGACATGATTGAGAACACACCTGTCTATATAAGGTATCACAGTTGACAGTGCATATCAGAGCATAAACCAAGCCATGAAGTTCAAGGAATTATCTAGAGACCTCCGAGACAGAATTGTATCGAGGCACAGATCTGGCGAAGGGTACAGAAAGATTTCTGCAGCATTGAAAGTCCCAATGAGCCCAGTGGCCTCCATCATCCGGACATGGAAGAAGTGTGGAACCACCAGGACTCTTCCTAGAGTCGCCCAGCCAGACTGAGCGATCGGGGGAGAAGGGCCTTCGTCAGGGAGGTGACCAGGAACCCGATGGTCACTCTGACAGAGCTCCAGCGTTGTTCTATGAAGAGAGGAGAACCTTCCAGAAGGACAACCATCTCTGCAGCACTCCACAAATCAGGCCTGTTTGGTCGAGTGGCCAGACGGAAGCCACTCCTCAGTAAAAACACATGACAGCCCGCCTAGAGTTTGCAAAAAAGCACCTGAAGGACTCTCAGACCATGAGAAACAAAATGCTCTGGTCTGATGAAACAAAGATTGAACTCTTTGGCCTGAATGCCAAGCGTCATGTCTGGAGGGAACCAGGCACTGCTCCTCACCTGGCCAATACCATCCCTACAGTGAAGCATGGTGGTGGCAGCATCATGCTGTGGGGATGTTTTTCAGCAGGAGGAACTGGGAGACGAGTCAGGGTTGAGGGAAAGATGAATGCAGCAACGTACAGAGACATCCTGGATGAAAACATGCTCCAAAGCGCTCTGGACCTCAGACTGGGGCGACGGTTCATCTTCCAACAGGACAACGACCCGAAGCACACAGCCAAGATAACAAAGGAGTGGCTTCGGGACGACTCTGTGAAGGTCCTGGAGTGGCCCAGCCAGAGCCCTGACTTGAACCCGATTGAACATCTCTGGAGAGATCTGAAAATGGCTGTGCACCGACGCTCCCCATCCAACCTGATGGAACTTGAGAGGTTCTGCAAAGAAGAATGGGAGAAACTGCCCAGAAGTAGGTGTGCCACGCTGGTGGAATCAGACCCAAGAAGACTTTAGGCTGTAATTGCTGCCAAAGGTGCTTCAACAAAGTATTGAGCAAAGGCTGTGAATACTTATGTACATGTTATGTTTTCGTTCTTTATTTTTAACATCTACACTACCGTTCAAAAGTTTGGGATCACTTAGAAATGACTTTATTTTTCAAAGAAAAGCATTGTTTTTTTCAATGAAGATAACATTAAATCAATCAGAAATACCCTCTCTACATTGTTAATGTGGTAAATGACTATTCTAGGTGGAAACGTCTGGTTTCTAATGAAATATCTCCAGAGGTGTATAGAGGCCCATTTCCATCAACTATCACTCCAGTGTTCTAATGGTACATTGTGTCTGATAATCGCCTTAGAAGACTAATGGATGATTAGAAAACCCGTGCAATTATGTTAGCACAGCTGAAAACAGTTATGCTGGTGATATAAGCGATACAACTGGCCTTCCTTTGAGCTCGAAGTTTGTAGAACAAAATTAATACTTCAAATATTAATCATTATTTCTAACCTTGTCAATGTCTTGACTATATTTTATATTCATTTGATAAATAAAAGTGTGAATTTTCATGGAAGACACGAAATTGTCTGGGTGATCCCAAACTTTTGAACGGTAGTGTATATAAATACATACATTTATATATAAATCTTTATGGATATAAATAAATATATTTATAAATCTTTATATATGTATATTATAACATCACCCATAGCCTCACACAGCTCGGTGACTTTCACCGACTTTGTCTGAATAACTGGTTTGATTCACTAACGGCGGAGCATCTCAACGCTGATTGGCTTTCGCAACTCGGCGTCGGACGAATTTTTCATAAATAATAATAATTCAACTTGAGGCGTAAGAGGCGATTTTCTTTCGTGGCCAGATGTGCGAGTGTGTGTACCTGATGTCGGGATACTTGGACACCAGCGTGGTGACCTCCAGGAACAGCAGCGTGGGGTCTGTCAGCTTGAAGACTTCCGCGATGGCAGCGATGGCGCCGCAGAGTCGGTCCGTGTCTTCACCCTACGCACAGCGAATCGACCTGTCGTTACCATGGCAACGGTTTCACTCGGTCTACTCTGACCAGGCAGTGTGGACGTTTAGTTTGTAAAGCACATAATCACAGATTAGTCTCAGAGTCTGTACATGTACAAAATCTGACTCACATCACAGATTTGTAAAGTATTAGTTATGAAGATGATCCGATATCATTTTTCCGACCAATTTCATTCCCCAAAATAAAAGACACTGATCAATTAAAAAAACTTGGCATTTGTAGTTTTAATCATGTATTATGAGCTGAAGTGTCAGGGAGTCAAGCAGCTCAGAACTCCTTCAGACGACTGGATATCGTGGAGGTTCTCGCCAAAAATTTCATTTTACAAGATTACATAGAAACACATGGGGACACTCAATGCAACCTTAATGCTAACCGTTAGCGCCGCCCGCTAACGACTAACCTCCACTTCTCCTGAGGGCGATGTCTTTAACACAGATTTGTGGTTCTCAATGTAAGTGTGTGTCGTACTAGTTACTGTCCTGGGTGGAGACACCGTGACACGGGGACTCACAGCGGCCAGTTTCCTGAAGAGGAACTTGAACTGCTCCGCCTCCTTGATCATCCTCTCGGCCCCCTCCCTCCTCTCGTCCGCGTTCTTGAAGGTGATCCTCTTCTGCATCACCGCCTTGATGTACTCCACCACCACCCTGCGCAGGGCCTCGCTCGTCATCTCCTGCGCACACACACACACACACACACACCTGAATATTCGGACCCGAAGCCACCAGATTACACAAACATTGGTTTTAAAAGTTAAGGGTTAGTTTATATATATATTATATATATATAAGATAAGATAAGGTATATACTTTATTAATCCCCAAGGGGAAATTAGTTCTCTGCATTTAACCCATCCTTAGTTATTAAGGAGCAGTGGGCTGCAGTGATGCGCCCGGGAAGCAACTGGGGGTTCAGTGCCTTGCTCAAGGACACTTCCACTTGCTACTAATGGGGAGAGCGGGGATCGAACCCACAACCTTGGGGTTGCAGGACGACCCCCTTACCCCACCTGAGCTACAGCCGCCCCTAAATCTAAAAATATACACACACACACATATATACATATGTTCTCAATAGTATGTTTCAAGTCGGCTACAGCCGAACCCTCGTTCTGATTTGATCAATAGTAATCGAGTTGATAAGTGTGTCTTTTTGTCTGATCAATACGCAACTGTGAGGTGAATGGACAGAGCGGCCAGCTGCTGATCACTCAACAGCCCCACGTGCACCAATACACCTGGACTAATGCAAATCTATTAGCCAACCTATTTTAATCTAAAGTGGAAGCAAAATGATTTCCTCAAGCATAGCCTCCATTATTTATGGAAAAAATAAATAAATTTGGGGAGCACCGAAGACCCATTTTGACCCAAGAAAAACCCTGGTATATATATACACACACACATATATAAACTACATTTACAGCCTCGCTCGTCCACACACACACACACACACACACACACACACACACACACACACACACACACACACACACACACACACACACACACACACACACACACACACACACACACACACACACACACACACACACACACACACACACACACACACACACACACACACACACACCTGACTGAAGGGCTTCTTGATCTTGTTGAAGTCGTTGAAGTAGTCCTCCACGGTCACACAGATGGTGTCCACGGCGTGCGAGCCCGTCACCCACTTCCTGGTCAGCAGCTCGTTCAGGTGATGCTGCTCAACGAAACGCACCGGAGGCTTTCATTGGTCGTCATCGTTTCCTCACAGGCGTTGTTCTGCTTTTTCATGACTTGCTCTGTGTTCAGTCCACTTGGAGGAGATGGTTAACGGAGTGACTTGTAAAGCACTTCAACGCAACATGTCACCCGTCACCATGACAACACAGTCAGCCACCTCGTCCTCTGGACCTCAGTGGTAGTATAGGAGAAGTACCTCAGTAGTAGTGGTAGTAGTAGTCGTAGTAGAGGAGTAGTAGTAGTAGAGTAGTATTAGTATTATTAGTAGTACTAGTAGAGTACTAGTATAGTAGTAGGAGTAGTAGAAGTGGTGGTAGCAGTAGTAGTAGTAGTACTAGTAGTGGTGGTAGCAGTATTAGTACTAGTAGAGTAGTAGTAGTACTAGTAGAGGAGGAGTAGTAGTGGCAGTAGCAGTAATAGTAGTATTATAGTATAGTAGTAGTAGTATAGTGTAGTAGTAGTATTATATTATAGTAGTAGTAGTATAGTGTAGTAGTAGTATTATATTATAGTAGTAGTAGTATTATAGTATAGTAGTAGTAGTATAGTGTAGTAGTAGTATTATATTATAGTAGTAGTAGTATAGTGTAGTAGTAGTATTATATTATAGTAGTAGTAGTATTATAGTATAGTAGCAGTAGTAGCATTATAGTAGTAGCATTATAGTATAGTAGTAGTAGTACTAGTAGAGGAGGAGTAGTAGTGGCAGTAGCAGTAATAGTAGTATTATAGTATAGTAGTAGTAGTATAGTGTAGTAGTAGTATTATATTATAGTAGTAGCAATAGTAGCAGTAGTAGTATTATAGTATAGTAGCAGTAGTAGCATTATAGTAGTAGCAGTAGTAGCATTATAGTATAGTAGTACTAGTAGTATTATGGTGTAATGCGTCCCACATACCTCGAGGTCGAGGAACACCTCGTCCAGCAGGAACTGGCAGCCCTGCTTGGCCACGTCGCTGAGCGTCCTCTCGATGGCGGCGTCGCTGTCGGTGGGCTCCGAGGCCTGAGAGTACTTCCTCTTCAGGCTGTTGATGGACTCTCTGAGGACGACGGACACGCGTTACCACCCGGAGCCCCGCCTCTCTGAGGGCCCGCGGCGGTTCTTTACTAAACTACGCGTCGCCGCCATCGAGGCCATTCTGTTCCACGATGAAGCACCGCTGACGTTACAGAAATAAAATGATTCATATTTTGCCGAATAGCTAGTAGAGATCCAGCCGGTGACATCGAGGCACGCTCGATGGAGCCGCCGACACGTTCGATCGGAGCCGAGTTTCAACCGCATTTATAGCTTAGGTCGGCGTTTCCGCGAATTTTCGCCAGGCGCGAATGACGCGACGCAACAAATTCACCTCAAGTTGAAATATGTAAACTGCTCCGCTGTTGGTGAATCTAACTGCTGCTCTCGTGGAGCTGAAGAGACATTCAGACCAGAGGTGGAAGTCACCGAGCTGTGTGAGCCTACGGGTGATGTCATTTATAAATATATATATATATATATAAATATTTACATATTTATATATATAAATAAATAAATAAATATTTATATATATAAATATATATATATTTATGTATATATAAATATATATATATACATATTTATATATATAAAGATGTATATTTATAGATATAAATATATATATTTATTTATAGATATAAATATATATATACATTTATATGATAGTAATGTTATGAACCCAAACACGAGGGCGTTAGATGTTCAGACGTTTGTGGGACGTCCTCAACAAGTAAAATGCAGAACTAGTGGTTAGTTCTACATGGTGGATGAAGGAGATGATAACTGTTTCCACGGAGATAAGCCCCGCCCCCTCTAAGGCACGAATGAAGCGAATGACACGAAAAGCCACAAATAGTGAATATTTGGTGTGAACGCAGCATAGGACGTCACCCATTGGTGACGACCACAAGGTAGCCCCGCCCTCAGGAATAAGCTGCCCTTTGGTCTCTAAATGGACCATAAATAACGCTGATTAGTCTCTCAGTAGATCCGTGATCTGGTTCTGGTTCTGTTCTTTCTAAGGAGACTAATCACAGCGTCACGTAGGATATATAATCTTACTTGAATGTCTGGCAGTTGTTGATGATGGCGATCATGTACTGAACGTAACACTGAGGCAGCTGTCTGTCCCTCAGGTGCTCCTCTTTGTAGGTCATCGCCTCCTCTCTGTACCTACACACACACGCACACACAACCACACACCACTAATTGCTGTAATTGTTCTTTTGAGTGATGTTTACAAACCAATATTTACATTTTGTTTACAGAAAACAGAAGAAAAAAATAACCCAGGTATATTTTTCATTTGACCTTAAATCTAGAAATAATCTGACATTATTAATTGCTGGGCTCTTGCTGTGTGTGTGTGTGTGTGTGTGTGTGTGGTTGCATGTGCGTGTGTGTGCATCAGATCACCTGACGAGGAACGTGTTCATCTGCTTCAGGCACAGCTTCAGAACCTGCTCTTTGAACTCCCCGTCGATCTGCGCAGCGACCTGCAGGTTCTGCTCGAACATCTGAGGAAGAGGAAGATGCGTTCACAAAGTCTTCTGCACCTCATTTACAGGTCGGACCTCACGCGGATCCAGTGTCCCTGTCCGTCACGCATTGAGAGGTGCTTTATTTGGCCACTAGGGGGCAGCGGGAACCAGCTAAAGCACAACACTGACATCTTCTGTCTCCTTGTACATCCAGCAGACACTGATCAGCAGTGGTGCCGCTCAGTGTCCACCGGGTTCATTAAAGTCCATTTTGGGCTCCTCCCACTTCCGAGTGGAAACATTAGTCGTCCAATCAGGATGCAGTAATCGGAGAGAATAAGTAAAACACTGTCTGGTTTGAGGAGGCAAATCTGGCCTGAGAGCAGAATCTGGTGTAGAAAGAAAAGCTCATGAGCTAAATGGTGTAGTGCGAGGGAGAGAGGGGGGGGGGGGGACTACACCTCCCTGAAACCCCTTCAGGGTAAGTCCATGAATGCTGCCTTCAGGGACCCTCTTGAACCGGCACTGGACATCTGCTGACTCACCGTCAATGTCTTCTCATTCCTGTTTAGGGTCAGAAGTGGCTGCGTGTGTGAGTGTGTGTGTGTGTGTGTGTGTCACCTGAAAGACGATGGCGGGCAGCGTGGTCTGGTAGTACCCGTCCTGGTCCGCCTCGGGCTCCGTTTCCTTCTGCCAGTCCTTCTTGTCCGTCTCCAGGGCCTTACGCAGCCAGCCTGTGATGTTGGACTGGAGACATGCCGGGTCAACCGGGGGGTCCGGAGCACCGGTTCTGTAACCGGGGTCACTCTTGATCGAGGGACCACACCAGGTGAAGGTACGCTCCACCCTTCAGGGATGGTGGAGGAGGACCAGCGCGACGCCGGGGGTTGTACTGTGATTGGATGTCGGACCAGCAGGTAGCCAGAAAATGACGTAATAACAGGTGGAGTGTGTGTGTGTGTGTGTGGGGGGGGGGGGGGGGGGGCTATGTATTCTTTGTAGCTTTCCAGAAGAACAAAACGATTTCAGCACTATTCCCACATCGAAGGACCAAACACAGATTGACAGGAGGGGTTCAAAATGATCTTCATCCGACTAAATATTGTGGAGCCAAATCGAAGTTCAACCTCCGTCACTTCCTCTTCCTGTCGATGCCTGTTGGCCTGAAGCTAGTGCGTCGTCCAGGAAGATGAGATGCGAGTTCACAGGTAGCTGCTTTCCCTCCACGGAGACACAGTGGAGTGTAAAGGCTGCTTGTCTGTGTTCAGATCTCTGGGTTTGTTAAACTAAATCTTTAGCGCTCCTGTTAAACTTCCCATGAGACCGAGAGCAGAGCGCTTTGTGATGATGCGTACTCATCAGAGGCCCTGAGCTCAGGAAGGACTCGGTTAGCATTCGATGTCGCAAATATCCCAGAGTGTGTGAAACGCCATCGTAAAAAAAAAAAGCCTCCATCGGCAGATTTGACAGACAAGACGTGGACGCGTGTCCGAGGCCGACGCCCAGAGCCGGCGGGGAGGGAGGGACGCGGGCTGAGAGCGGCGCACAGCTGACGACACGTATGAGACACACTAAACAAAACGTGAACGCCCAATTTGTATTCCACGGGGGCGTCGACGTGTGTGTGTGTGTGTGTGTGTGCCGCGTACCGTGAACGTCTGGACGTATTTGCTGAGCAGCTCGTCCACCACGTCCTGAGGCAGCAGAGGCTCCAGCTTGTTGATGTCACACTCGGAATAGAGCTCGGCATGGCCCATCATCTCCTCGCTGAAACACACACACACACACAGATCTGAATGAGCAGCAGCTCCATGGAGCTGAACGACGGAGGGAGAGCCAGACTGATGGTCACCACGGCCGTTTATATCTGCTCTAGCAGCTGATTGGTCGAGCTCCTCTGAGAGGGGGTTCTCACGTGAAGAACGACATCGCTGCCGAGGGTAACTATGACATTTAAATGAAGAACCGGCATCAGTGGCGGCATGGTGACATTTCTTTGGGGGGGCGCAGTTGGGCGACGCGGTTTAAATAGCACTCAGCAATGAGAAGAAAAGAGGTTTTGAGTAGAATATTGCAAAAAACAAAGCTTTATTTAAAGAACACAGCGTGCTCAACACTGTCCAGCAACAACTATCAACAAACTAACCTTGGGCATGAGGTTTAGAGCAGCTTTAAGAAACATTGGGTTGGGTTTCAGAGGTTTACAGAATAGAAGAGGTGCCCTCCGCGCCATACTAACATAATCAAAGTCTCTGCTATATGTTGCTCGCGTAGCTCCGTGGAGCTCTCTGGGCTGAGAGGGAACGAGAACGGTCTCTGATTCCACGAATAGTCCAATCATAAATAAAATAATGAAATAAGAAACAATGTCATTGGCCAGGGCGCACAAGATTCACGTTTGTCGCTGCCATAGACTCACGTAAAAGGGGGAGGGGCTTCTCTCAGTGACCATGAATGGCGATATGTTATTTTTGGTCACATTTAACTTAAGTGGTTGTTGACAGGGGCTGACGGTCTCCCACACATATGTAGCGCGTCAACACGGTTTATTTATTATTTAAATTATTTGACCTGAAGTCGGACTAGAAACAGACAGGAGCACCGGAACGGAGAGAAGAAGCCCTGTGCTGCCGTGTGCCTGCGCATATGAAGCGTCTCTGGGCTTTTATTTTGAAAGGTAAGAACATTTTTTTCTGCAGTGTCGTATTTGCGCTCAGAACAGAAACAGTAAAAAAAGAACACACGCACTTCCAATACGCTTTGAATCATGTGAACGGAGAGATGCCGCTGGGAAATTAAAGTAGAGCAGAAAAGAAAAAAAGAATCTAATAAGAATGGAAATTGTCATTTTAAGGAGCTTTTGGATTCAGGACCAGTGGCGGCTCGTCCATAGGGGGCGCTAGTGCGCCGCCCCTCTTAAAATTTGGAGATGAAAAAAAAAAAGAAGAAAAAAAAAAATCCTGTCAAAAAACATTATATGCCAAATCATTTAAATAGTAAATATACCGTGTTGACGCGCTAAATGTGTGTGGAGACCGTAAGCCCCTGTCAACAACCACTTAAGTTAATGTGAAAAATATAATATATCGCCATTATCACGGAGAGAAGCCCTCCCTTTTCGAGGCGCTGGTCTAACGTGTGTGTACGGCATCGATACAACATTTCAGTCGTTTTGGCAATGACCGGCTTCACATTGGCGGATGAAACCGGGAATCTTGGGGCGCACAAATGTGCGCACGCGATTGGATTATTCGGCAGATCAGAGACCCGTAGAGCAGTGTTGCCAGGTCCGCGGTTTTCCTGCGGAATCGGGCCACTTTTGAAGTGTTGCGCGGGTTGAATTTGTTGTCCTTGGTTCGGGTAGACCTATTTTGCATGCAAATTACATGAATATCTTTAAATAAAAATCCATATTTTAAATGAAATAATTTATTCATACCCAAATCCTACCAAACTGACTCCAGATCAGCACGTACACATTTTATTTATGATAATATACTGTATCTAATTACACAAGGCCATTTTAGGACCTAGGTGAAATAACTTGAGGAAAACTGCTTTTAATGCTGGCAAACTAAACATATGTTGTTACTTTGTAGATATTACAATACATTTGGCAATGATAGCAATGCTGTTGGACTTTAAAAGCAGTGTATATGGTTTGGCACGGGCATATTTTTTTTTGTTTGCCAACTTGAAAGAGAGGCGGGCTAAATTTCTTTACAAGTAGTGGGGCCAATGTACAATGTGATGCATCTCTTTCTGAATCCAAGGTTTCGTTTGTTTCGTTGTTGTGGACAGTGTTGAGCACTGTGTTCTTGAAATAAAGCTTTGTTACAATATTCTACTCAAAACCTCTTTTCTTCTCATTGTGGAGTGCTATTTAAACCGCGCCGCCCAACTGCGCCCCCCCCAAAAAAAATTTCACCAGCCACCACTGTTCAGGACCCATTGCTACAAAACTGGGGCTGAGCCTGTTGACTCGTCACATACAGTCGTATGTAAAAGTTTAGGCACCCCTCTGAGGCTGCATGATAATTTACTCTGTCTTCACCAAAAAAAGATCACAGTTGTGTAATATTCATTTTCTAGTTAACACTGAGTGCTGGGGTGTTTCCCAGACAAAGATATTTAGTGTAGCAGTATTTAGTTGTGTGCAATTAAATCAAATGTGAAAAATAGGCTGTGCAAAAGTTTGGGCACCCTTATCATTTTGTTGATTTGAATACCTGTACCTACTAAATCGCTGATTAACTGCAACACATAATTAGTCTGATTAACTCGTTACGCCTTCAATTCCATAGAAAGGTGCATCCAATCATTAGAAAAGGTATTTAAGGAAGCCAATTGCAAGTTGTGCTTCTCTTTGATTCTCCTCTGAACAGTGGCAACATGGGGGCATCAAAACAGCTCTCGGATGATCTAAAAACAAAGATTGTCCAGCAGTATGGTTTAGGGGAAGGCTACAAAAAGTTATCCCGGAGGTTTCAGCTATCAGTTTCCACTGTGAGGAATGTTATTAAGAAATGGAAGGCAACAGGCACAGTTCTTGTTAAGGCCAGAAGTGGCAGGCCAAGAAAAATATCGGAGAGGCAAAGGCGAAGAATGGTCAGAATGGTCAAGGACAACCCTCAGACCACCTCCAAAGACCTGCAAGGTGATCTTGCTGCAGATGGTGTCACTGTGCATTGCTCCACCATTCAGCGCACATTGCACAGAGAACAGCTGTATGGGAGAGTGATGCGGGAGAAGCCTTTTCTGCACACACGCCACAAACCGGCTCGCTTGAGGTCTGCAAAACTACATTTGAACAAGCCAGGCTCATTTTGGAACAAAGTGCTGTGGACTGATGAGACAAAGCTACAGCTCTTTGGTCACAACAAGAGGCGTTACGCATGGAGGCAAAAGAACACAGCATTCCTAGAAAAACACTTGCTGCCCACAGTCAAATTTGGTGGGGGGTCCATCATGCTGTGGGGCTGTGTGGCTAGTGCAGGTACTGGGAATCTAGTTAAAGTTGAGGGTCGCATGGATTCAACTCAGTACCAGCAAATTCTTGACAATAATGTTCTAGAATCTGTAACAAAGCTGAAGTTACGGCGGAGTTGGGTGTTCCAGCAGGACAACGACCCGAAACATCGCTCCAAATCCACTGAGGCATTTATGCAGAGGAACAACTACAATGTTCTGGAATGGCCATCCCAGTCGCCAGACTTGAATATAATTGAAAATCTATGGGGTGACTTGAAGCGGGCTGTCCACGCTGGCACCCATCAAACCTGACTGAACTGGAGATGTATTGTAAGGAAGAATGGTCCAAAATACCTTCATCCAGAATTCAGACACTCATCAGAGGCTATAAGAAGCGTCTCGAGGCTGTTATTTTTGCAAAAGGAGGCTCTACTAAATATTTATGTGATTTTTCTGTTGGGGTGCCCAAATTTATGCACCTGTCTAATTCTCTTATGATGCATATGGCATATTTTCTGTTTCTCAAATAAACCTTATTTCACTGCTAAAATATCACTGTGTCCATGAAGTATTATATATATGACAAAGAAGTTCCTGATCCAAATGCCCAACAATTTATAGATGAAAGTAATGGAGATTATCAGGGGTGCCCAAACTTTTGCATACGACTGTATAGAGGTTACCATGAGGAGGAGGAGGAGGAGGAACACCCCCCCCCTAGCCAATGACTACAAGTTTCACCTGAGAGCTGTTAACAAAGAAAGGGACAGACAGGGCAGGTGTGTGTGTGTGTGTGTGTGTGTGTGTGTGTTACCTCTTATATGTGTTGAGGACCCAGGTCAGCATGGAGACGATCTCATTGGCCTCCAAGTCCTCGGAGGCCAGTTCTGTGACACGAGCCGACACAGCATTGTGGTAGAGACCAAAAAACCTGCGCACACACACACACACACACAACAAACACACACAGGCACACCGAGACACACAGAGAGACACACACACACACACACACACAGACACACAAACACAATCATATACACAACCACCCACAAGATCATACACGCACACACAAATGCATACACAACCGCACACAACCACACACACACACACACAAACGCACACACTTTGAATGCATAATCCTTGGCTCGTCATGCGGGCGGCGGGCGGCGGTGTGCGTTACCTGTTGAAGGTGTCGTAGTGCTGGGGGAAGCACTGCACCATGAGGTTCTTGACGATGATGAGGTCGTCCAGAACGTACTTCCTGGTGATCTCCAGGAGGCGCACCAGCCACATTTTGTCGGCCTCTCTCGTCACGGACTGGGTGCCCTCGATGCGGGTGCCCACCGTGCCCTCCAACACCTGCGACAGGAACAAACCAACGATTAGAAAAAAGAAAGAACAGCTCTTCTCCTCTGCAAAGAGGATATTACAGAAAACGTACAAAGATGCGATAAAATAAATGAAATCGAGGCTTCGCTGTTGACTTCAAGAGCCGGCCGTGTGTTTGTTGACGTTTGCCGAGCGACCCCGGTACGGACTATAAAGGAGAATCTGTGTGTGTGTGTCTTTGGTTGTCAAACTGCACACAGCCATCACTGGTTGCCGTGGTGACAGGGCATGTGTTTCTGGAGCTTCCCCGATGAGCTCGTTGGAAGCAGCTGTGTCTCCCTGAGGGTACGCTGGGTTTTTATTGAAAAACGTGGAATTTCACAGATAAACATAACTGATGGTACGGGTGTCGTCATTGTGAGCGTCTCGGGGCTCTGGTGAGACGTGTCCTTGAATGTGTTTCTGGGTCGAGACGTGAGAGCAGAGTGCTCTCCTTTCTTTCGGAACGGGCCTCTGAGCCCGGCTGCTCGCCCCCAGATGGTCTCCGATGACTCGCCCCCCCCTCGTGAGGCACGTCCCCCTCAGAGGACAAAGAGGTCGTCTCCTTCACTCGTCCTTCCTCACCTGGAACATCTTGTCCTTCCAGCGTTTGGGTCTCCCCGGCGGGATGAAGCCCGTCTGCTTCTTGCGGTCCACCATGCGGCGGTCGATCTTCTCCTCCCGCTCGATGATCCGCACCACGGACACCAGCATGGTGGGGTCCCGCCGCACCGTGACGATGGCCCTCTGCAGCACCATCCACAGCTGCTTGGCCAGCTCGTCGGACAGCTCCTGCACCTGGAGGGGGGCGCCGAGACGGGACCGTCAGCCGCCGCCTCGGAGGGGAGAGACGCGCCGCCACGCGAGAAGACCGCTTGGTCACAGGGCTCATGCTGACCAATGGAGTTACAGGACTTTCCCTGACTTTTCCTTGAAATTTTCCCTGAATTTTCCTTGAATTTTCTCTGACTTTTCTCTGACTTTTCCCTGAATTTCCCCTGACTTTCCCCTGAATTTTCCTTGAAATTTCCCCTGACTTTTCCTTGAATTTTCTCTGACTCTCCCCTGACTTTTCCATGAATTTCCCCTGACTTTTCCATGAATTTTCCATGACTTTTCCATGAATTTTCTGACTTTCCCCTGAGTTTTCCCTGAATTTTCGCTGAATTTTTCCATGACTCAAGAAATGGCGGCTCCACCAATATATCGTCTAACGAGAGCTTTTCACTGTTAACATCTCTGAGAATATTACAAATATAAACAACCCCCTTTATAAAATGTCTTAAAAGTTTACATTTGAGAAACATATTTAAATCAAATTATTTACAGAATATTTCCTCAAATTGAAAAACCTTTTTCTTCTTCTTCAGGAAACCTTAACGAGAGCTCCGATCAATTGCAGCTTTAAATCACACAGCGATCGGATATGTGCACAAAAAAAAGAATAAGCGAATGTAAAGCAGTATTGCGCAATGCCTGGGCCGCACTGCATGTCAGCTGTGCGGTTCACAACAACAACACCGGACAGCGACCACGCTCTTCTGACAGCGACGTGGCCACCGTGCTGACGTCCCTCTGACTCACGTCCTCGAAGTAGATGGAGATGAGCGTCATGTCGCTGGCGTTGCGGCTGTCCATGCGGTACTGCTCGTACATGAGGTCGTCCCGGGAGCACTCCAGCTCCATCAGCTTCCTGTGCGCCTGCAGCAGCTCGCCCTGCTCGATCAGCAGCGTGGTGGCCGACACGATCTGAGGCACTACACACAACCACAGAGACACACACAGAGACACACACACAACCACAGAGACACACAGAGACACACACACACACACACAGAGATACACACATAACCACAGAGACACACACACACAACCACAGAGACACACACGCAACCACAGAGACACACACACAACCACAGAGACACACAGAGACACACACACACACACACACACAGAGATACACACATAACCACAGACACGCACACACAACCGCACACAACCACAGACACACACAAACACACACACAATCATACGCACACACACACACACACACACACACACACACACACACACACACACACAGACGGAGTCACACTTTAAAGAAGCCTGATTGGTCCAGTGGGTTTACAGGACTTTAAAACAAATTCACTTGATCAAATATTTTGTGAAATCTCGGTGTAAACATAAAAAGTGAGAGAAGTCGTATTTGAACCAACAAGGAGAACTCCAAGGCATTCCGTATAAACCTAAATGCTCATGAGAGCGGATGCCGGCTTATATTTTGAGCGTCTTTCTTTTAAATACATATTAATTATTATTTTAAACTCAGCGTAAATGAACATTTGAATATATTACACTTCATCATGACTTTTCCAAAACTTTGAGATTACATTTTTTTTAAAGAACTTCTGGAAATAACCATTTTAAAAGTCCAGGACTTTCCCAGGTTTTCCCATGACCTTACGGACCCTGTATGATCCTGTGTGTGTGTGTGTGTGTGTGTGTGGGGGGGGGGGGGGGGGGCGGACACCCCGTCGCTGACGTGGGCGTGACTCACCGGAGAAGATGTTCTTGAGGTTCTCCACGGCGGAGGCCAGCTGGCTGTGCTGCACCACGGCGTCCTTCACGTCCTTCAGGTTCTCGATGGTGTTGATGCTCTGCCGCCAGTCCTTGCTCACGTCGGCCAGCGAGCCCTGGATGTCCTTGACGTCCAGCAGAGCGCTGTGCAGCTGGGTGAGCCCGGTGCGCACGCCGTCCAGCTGGGACTGGATGGCGGCCTGGAGGAGCGCCGGGGTTAGAGGGAGAAACCATTCTCATGAGGAACAGTACGAAATAAGACATGGAATAAGACATGAAATAAGACATGAAATAAGACATAAAATAAGACATGGAATAAGACATGGAATAAGACATGAAATAAGACATGAAATAAAACATGGAATAAGACATGAAATAAGACATGAAATAAGACATGGAATAAGACATGAAATAAGACATGAAATAAGACATGAAATGAGACGAGTGTTTGTTTTTTATTCTGGGCTATTTCCTTAAGATAATCATGTTTTATAGACAGCATTGTTTTTACTTTCTATTTATGTATTAATTTAATTTATATACACACACATATATATATATATGTGTATATATATACATATATATACATATACATATATATGTACACATATATATATACATATACATATATATATATATGTATATATATATATGTGTATACATACATATATATGTCTCTTCCTGATTGTACTTTTACAAACCTAACGTTTTTACCAGCTATCATTTGCATTTTTTACTGCTCTATAAATAGATTTTTCCTGCATTCACTCAATTGAAAATGAATCAACAACCATTTTGACGAGCATATATATTTAGTTTTTAGTTACGGATCATTCCCTAGTGTCTATCTTCTGAGGATTGTGGAGGACAATATCACTTTATTACTTTTATTATGTCGGACAAAACAGACAGATTTTCTGTATGTTCAACATTGGAGAATGACAATAAAGTTGACTTTGAACTTTTAACTTGCTGCTTTTTTTCATGTTATAACATCACTTCTGTTAATGACGTGAGATGTCTCCCTCTACTCCCAGACACTGAGACGTGGTCAGCACTTCACCTTCAGCCGGGCTTCCACGGAGGCCTTCTTGCGGGCCTCTCTCCTCCGGTACTGCTCCACCTTGTCCAGCTGGTCGGACCTCTGCAGCATTCCGGCCACGCGCTGCACCGCCGTGGCAACCGCCTCCCGACTCGTCTCCTCCATGGCGCGGCTCAGTTTGCGTCACGTATCCAAAGGCTTGGAAAATAAGAAACACGGACCGTCAATAGGTCGGAAGAAAACAGTAGATTTAGGGGACAGCCTGTAGCCTTTAGGCGACAGCATGTAGCCTTTAGGGGACATCCTTTAGGGGACAGCCTGTAGCCTTTAGGGGACATCATGCAGTCTTTAGGGGACAGCATGTAGCCTTTAGGGGACAACATGAAGCCTTTAAGGGACAGCATGCATCCTTTAGGGGACAGCCTGTAGTCTTTAGGGGACAGCCTGTAGCCTTTAGGGGACAGCATGTAGTCTTTAGGGGACAACCTGTAGCCTTTAGGGGACATCCTTTAGGGGACAGCCTGTAGCCTTTAGGGGACAGCCTGTAGTCTTTAGGGGACATCCTTTAGGGGACAGCTTGTAGCCTTTAGGGGACAGCATGTAGCCTTTAGGGGACATCCTGTAGTCTTTAGGGGACAGCCTGTAGCCTTTAGGGGACATCCTTTAGGGGACAGCCTGTCGTCTTTAGGGGACAACCTGTAGCCTTTAGGGGACAGCCTGTAGTCTTTAGGGGACAGCCTGTCGCCTTTAGGGGACAGCCTGTAGCCTTTAGGGGACATCCTGTAGTCTTTAGGGGACAACCTGTAGCCTTTAGGGGACAGCCTGTAGCCTTTAGGGGACATCCTTTAGGGGACAGCCTGTCGTCTTTAGGGGACAACCTGTAGTCTTTAGGGGACAGCCTGTAGCCTTTAGGGGACAGCCTGTCATCTTTAGGGGACAGCCTGTAGTCTTTAGGGGACAACCTGTAGCCTTTAGGGGACAGCCTGTCATCTTTAGGGGACAGCCTGTAGCCTTTAGGGGACAGCCTGTAGTCTTTAGGGGACAGCTTGTAGCCTTTAGGGGACAGCCTGTAGCCTTTAGCGGACAGCCTGTAGTCTTTAGGGGACAGCTTGTAGCCTTTAGGGGACAGCCTGTAGCCTTTAGGGGACAGCTTGTAGCCTTTAGGGGACAGCCTGTAGCCTTTAGGGGACAGCCTGTAGCCTTTAGGGGACAGCATGTAGCCTTTAGGGGACAGCATGTAGCCTTTAGTGGACAGCCTGTAGCCTTTAGGGGACAGCCTGTAGTCTTTAGGGGACATCCTTTAGGGGACAGCCTGTAGCCTTTAGGGGACAACCTGTAGTCTTTAGGGGACAGCCTGTAGCCTTTAGGGGACAGCCTGTAGTCTTTAGGGGACAGCCTGTAGCCTTTAGGGGACAGCCTGTAGTCTTTAGGGGACAGCCTGTAGCCTTTAGGGGACAGCCTGTAGTCTTTAGGGGACAGCCTGTAGTCTTTAGGGGGCAGCCTGTAGCCTTTAGGGGACAGCCTGTAGTCTTTAGGGGACAGCCTGTAGTCTTTAGGGGGCAGCCTGTAGTCTTTAGGGGACAGCTTGTAGTCTTTAGGGGACATCCTTTAGGGGACAGCCTGTAGCCTTTAGGGGACAACCTGTAGTCTTTAGGGGACAGCCTGTAGCCTTTAGGGGACAGCCTGTAGTCTTTAGGGGACAGCCTGTAGCCTTTAGGGGACAGCCTGTAGCCTTTAGGGGACAGCCTGTAGCCTTTAGGGGACAGCCTGTAGTCTTTAGGGGGCAGCCTGTAGTCTTTAGGGGGCAGCCTGTAGCCTTTAGGGGACATCCTTTAGGGGGCAGCCTGTAGCCTTTCTCAACACTTCTTGGAGTTATTTACATGTCAAACATGGCTCAATGACTCTTTAGCATGAGCTCAGGTTTGTTTGATGTTAGCTAGCACGCTACCGAGTTGTGACGTAGTGACAGCTAACGGGTACCTTGCTAGCGCCAGCGTAGTTGTGTGTGTAGACAGCTGACACACAGCAGACAGACACACACTATGTGTCAGAACAATGTCATACAATGTCAAACATACGAATAAACATCGATTTCCGGAGCACGAATACATTTAGCGTCAGTCGCAGAAGCTAAGCTAACCCCGGACGGGGGAACGGCTAACATTAGCTCAAAGCCAGTGCTATCAGCTCTCCATACAAACACCAGAAGCAGTTTTACCTCAGGCACTCAGGGCAGGACGACACGCATGACTACAAACACAACCGGGATATGTCCGAAGGAGTCGTGTTGTTGTTGTGGTTCACTTCCTCATTCGAGCTCTGAACCAGAGCCGTGTGAAGACAGAGTCGCGTCATCTCCGGTCGCGCCGACGGACCTCTGCTTCTTCTTCTTTCTTTGACAGCAAGACATCGGGTTCAGAGTGGACCTGTAACCCCATACAGTCGGTATCGGAACAACTCTGGGGTCAAACTTAGGGTAAAAGTTGGTTCATATTTCATTGCTCAAAGGCAATAAGAGGTTGCATTGCATCTTCAATCCCTTAAATCCCACAAGGGGTAAATAATAGTGTGTGGGCCAGCTGAGGGCAGGACTCCTGGTCTTCGCCTCTGGGTAGAAGTGATATTCAATTAAATTCAGTTTATTTTATATAGCCCAATATCACAAATTCCAAATTATCCTCAGAAGGCTTGACAATCTGTATACATACGACATCTCTGACCTTTGACCTCTCATCGGATCAGGAACAACTCTCAGAGAATAGAAAAAAAAACTTGCAGGGGGAAAAAAGGTAAGAAAACTCCAGGAGAGCAACAGAGGAGGATCCCTCTCCAGGATGGAAAGAACAATCGATGTCATGTGACCAGATGAACAATAGATGTCATGTGACCAGATGAACAGTAGATGTCATGTGACCAGATGAACAATAGATGTCATGTGACCAGATGAACAATATATGTCATGTGTACAGAATTAATCATTACAGATTTACAACACATTCAATGAGTCTGACAGAGTGTACGAATAGTTGGTAGTCGGCATGAACCACGATCCAGACCTCCATGATCCATCAGATGGAGGCAGAGAGGAGGAGTGGGCGGGGCATCAGAAGGGCCACGGCATCAGACCCAGCCAGGTCCAATGGACCCTTTGAGACGTGGAGTCACAAGGACTCAGGAGAGGAAGCAGAGTTAGTAATGTGAGATGGAGAGATGAAAATTCTTCCATAAGGAGAGAGGAGAGAGGTGCTCAGTGTATCCTAAACGTCCATAAGGAGAGAGAAGAGGAGAGAGGTGCTCAGTGTATCCTAAACGTCCATAAGGAGAGAGAAGAGGAGAGAGGTGCTCAGTGTATCCTAAACGTCCATAAGGAGAGAGGAGAGAGGAGCTCAGTGTATCCTAAACGTCCATAAGGAGAGAGGAGAGGAGAGAGGTGCTCAGTGTATCCTAAACGTCCATAAGGAGAGAGGAGAGAGGAGCTCAGTGTATCCTAAACGTCCATAAGGAGAGAGAAGAGGAGAGAGGTGCTCAGTGTATCCTAAACGTCCACAAGGAAAGAGGAGAGGAGAGAGGAGCTCAGTGTATCCTAAGTGTCCATAAGGAAAGAGGAGAGGAGAGAGGAGCTCAGTGTATCCTAAGTGTCCATAAGGAAAGAGGAGAGGAGAGAGGAGCTCAGTGTATCCTAAGTGTCCATAAGGAGAGAGGAGAGGAGAGAGGAGCTCAGTGTATCCTAAGCGTCCATAAGGAGAGAGGAGAGAGGAGCTCAGTGTATCCTCTCGTCCCCCTCAGCCTCTCAGCCTCTAGCAGCGTCTCTAGGTCTCTCCAGGTGAACCTGGTTCAGGTTTAACTATCAGACCATCAAGAGGAAAGTCTTCAGTCTCCATGAGGGGGCGGAGTCTCCTCCAGGACTGAAGGTGGAGCTGGTTCCATAAAAGAGGAGGAGCTTGACACCTGAAGGCTCTGGCTCCTCCTACTAAGACTCTAGGAACCACAAGTAGCCCCGCATTTAGTGAGCGCAGCTCTCTAGTGGGGCAATATGGTACTACAAGCTCTCTAGTGGAGCAATATGGTACTACACGCTCTCTAGTGGAGCAATATGGTACTACAAGCTCTCTAGTGGAGCAATATGGTACTACAAGCTCTCTAGTGGAGTAATATGGAACTACAAGCTCTCGAGTGGGGCAATATGGTACTACAAGCTCTCGAGTGGGGCAATATGGTACTACAAGCTCCTTAAGATATGATGGTGCATCACCAATCAAGGCTTTGTAGGTCAGGAGAAGAATTTTAAAAGTGATTCTTGATTTTACTGGGAGCCAGTGCAGAGCAGCTAGTGCAGGAGTGATGTGATCTCTGTTCTTAGTTTTTGGATCAACTGGAGGGACCTAAGAGACTTATAGAGCAGCCTAATAATAAGGAGTTGACTTAAGAGACTTATAGAGCAGCCTGATAATAAGGAGTTGCAGTAATCCAGTCTCGAAGTAACGAACGTGTGGACCAATTTTTCTACATCTTTTTGAGACAAGATGTGCCTGATTTTTGAAATATTAGGTAGATGAAAGAATGCAGTCCTTGAGATTTTCTTCACATGGAGTTAAAGGACAAGTCCTGATCAAAGATAACGCGGAGATTCTTTACAGTGGTGTTGATGCCAGGGCAATGTCATCTACAGAAACCACATCACCAGATAATTGATCTCTGAGGTGCTCAGAGTTAAATAACTTCAGTTTTGTCAGAGTATAACATCAAGATTAATTCTTAAGACATGCTTGAAGTTTACTGAGTTGGTTGGTCTCCTCTGGTTTGATTGTTGGATATAGTTGAGTATCATCTGCATAGCAATGAAAGTTTATGGAGTGTTTCCTGATAATATTGCCCAAAGGAAGCATGTATAAGGTAAATAAAAGTGGTCCAAGCACAGAACCTTGTGGAAGTCCGTGACTAACGTTGGTGGTTATCGAGGCGTCATCGTTTACAAATACAAACTGAGATCGATCTGAAAAATAGGATTTAAACCAACTTAGTGCGGCGCCTGAAATGCCAATCGAAAATACAATTTTTACCATAAAATTGCACTGAAATAAAATTCAGCCCCTTGTTTTTAAAGTATAATGTTTTAAGAAGTGGTGATACACAGTATATACACAGCCCGGTACACACACAGCCCGGTACACACACAGCCCGGTGCACACACAGCCCGGTACACACACAGCCCGGTACACACACAGCCCGGTACACACACAGCCCGGTACAGACACAGCCCGGTGTACACACAGCCCAGTACACACACAGCCCGGTACACACACAGCCTGGTACAGACACAGCCCGGTACACACACAGCCCGGTACACACACAGCCCGGTGTACACACAGCCCGGTACACACACAGCCCGGTACACACAGCCCGTACACACAGCCTGTACACACACAGCCGGTACACACACAGCCCGGTGTACACACAGCCCGGTACACACACAGCCCGGTACACACAGCCCAGTACACACACAGCCCGGTGTACACACAGCCCGGTACACACACAGCCCGATACACACACAGCCCGGTACACACACAGCCCGTACACACAGCCCGGTACACACACAGCCCGTGTACACACAGCCCGGTACACACAGCCCGTGTACACACACAGCCCGGTACACACACAGCCCGTGCACACACAGCCCGGTGCACACACAGCCCGGTGCACACACAGCCCGGTGCACACAGCCCGTGCACACAGCCCGTGCACACACAGCCCGGTGCACACACAGCCCGGTGCACACAGCCCGGTGCACACACAGCCCGGTGCACACAGCCCGGTGCACACACAGCCCGGTACACACAGCCCGTGCACACACAGCCCGGTGCACACACACAGCCAGTGCACACACAGCCCGGTACACACAGCCCGGTACACACACAGCCCGGTACACACAGCCCGGTACACACAGCCCGGTGTACACACAGCCCGTACACACAGCCCGGTACACACACAGCCCGGTACACACAGCCCGGTACACACAGCCCGGTACACACAGCCCGGTACACACAGCCCGGTACACACACAGCCCGGTGTACACACAGCCCGGTACACACACAGCCCGGTGCACACACACAGCCCGGTGCACACACAGCCCGGTGCACACACAGCCCGGTGTACACACAGCCCGGTGCACACACAGCCCGGTGTACACACAGCCCGGTGCACACACAGCCCGGTGCACACACAGCCCGGTGCACACACAGCCCGGTGTACACACAGCCCGGTACACACACAGCCCGGTACACACACAGCCCGGTGCACACACAGCCCGGTACACACACAGCCCGGTACACACACAGCCCGGTACACACACAGCCCGGTGCACACACAGCCCGGTACACACACAGCCCGGTACACACACAGCCCGGTACAGACACAGCGCCGTCCCTTGTATCCGTCACAGTAGCAGCTGCTGCCATGAGAGCCACAGATCTCAACGCATGATGCATGTATATGAACGCTTATTCATAAATGATCCCCCCAAGAGGCTTTGAACTCGATCCCTTTTGCCTCCGCTGGCTTCCCCCTGAGCCGCGTTACGCTGCACCGACGCTCTGCAGGCGGCTTCCCCCGCTCCGAGGCCGAGGCAGCCGACCGGAGGGACTCGTACCGGCCTGGAACAAACATGGCTCTATACTTCTTGGCACGGACCACGATCCGAGACATCTGGCCCCCAGGATGCTGTTGATGGCCATCTTCTGACCAGTCAAAGCCCTTGAACACGACATGTCATCAAACGCACCGCAGCCCGCCTGTGGGAGCAATTTGGGGTTTTAGACGTCTTCGATACACCAACACTTTTGGTGTGAACGAAATGAATTAATGAGATCTAAGAATAACTATCTAAACTCTTCCAGAACAAGTAGATCATGTATATGTGTATAAACATGTGTGTGGCGATGAACATAGAGAATAGAATAGTTTGAATATGTGGGTGTGAATATGTGTAGGTTCCAGGGATACGGGGTTAGATCAGTCTCAATAAATACAAATGTGCACAGAACGATTCACAAATATATTACATTTAAAAATGTTGATCTAGAGTTCTAATCATTAGTTATTGTTGGCCTCAAGATTTTTAAAAAAAAATTACTGTCAGATGTGGGTAAATCAAAGAGCTCTTGAAGTACACCCAATGATCAATAATCAATTACCTTTACCGCTTTATCCAGGAGTAGATGAAACAGATTAAGACACAACACAAGCTTCAGGGTTTTTGAGGTCTTCGGTTTTCTCGTCGTTGACCAGGCCGTTGTGTGACTGCACTTACAAATATATACAAAGAATATACAATTTCCCATTACATTACACCCCCCCCCCCCTAGTTTTAAAGTTGTATTCAACAATTCAAATTGATTTAAGTTGTATTGTCATCACACTTTCAATTTTATTTAATTTTTTACATTTTCAATTTCTTTATTCGTTAAATTTCCTTTATTATTTAAATGAATAAATGTAACATACCCTGGTATTTTATTTCATTGTATTTCTGCCACTTTATACTTTAGAGACACTGTATACACTTTCAATTTTATTTCAATTTTAACATAGTTCTTTCCTTTATTATTTAAATTATAAAATATAACCACTATTTTTTATTTTATTGTAAAAAAATTATATTTGCTGCTGCGGCAAGAAATCTCCCTCCTGGGGATGAATAAAGTAAAATATAATCTAATCGAAATCTAATCAAGAAAATGGGTAGAATGAGACTAGAAATAGAATTTCTCCGGGAGGAGAACATGCACTTTAAAAATAAATCTTACCTCCATTGTGAGTGGAACCAGAAGCTCAGGAGGGGAACACTTCACAGCCCTGTCACATAAAACAAAAACATCAAAGAGAAGGGAGGAAATGTGTTCTTTATCGCTTGAAAGAAACTAAATATAGAGTTTGTATGATCAGAGCGGACCTTTCATTCCCTCTGTGAGCCGGTGTTAGAGTCCCGCGGCGCATTCAGGGAGGTGTCCCTGACAGGCCACGCCTCTCTTTCCCTGCTGCTCTCGAACTCATCACAGACATCGTCTCATTTGACTCTCGGAGCCGAGTGGGACTGACCTCCTCTGAACCACCTGCAACCTCCTGCCGTCAACATGGAGGTCTCACAGCTGTCAGGTGAGAGCAGCGTGATGACACTGAAGGGGAAGGAACTGGACATGTGTGAAGTATGACGAGAGCAGGGACTTACAGGCTGTTGGGCAACATGTGACAGTTAAAGAACAGGAAGCAGCGCCGGACGGCGCTCTTTATAAACTGTTGCTCTTTTATCTACTACTAATAATATGCTAAATGTTCAAGAGATGAATGGAGCGATAGATGAAGAGGTAGCTAAATGGACAGATAGATTGATAAAGGTGTAGCTACATGGATGGTTGAATGGATAAAGATAGATTCATGGATGGATGGATGAAAGGATGAATAGAAAGCTACATGGATGGATAGATGATAGATGGATAGAAAGCGACATGGATGGATAGATGATAGATGGATAGATACATGGCTGGATAGATGATAGATGAAAAGAAAGCTACATGGATGGATAGATGAATAGATAGCTACATGGATGGATAGATGATAGATGAATAGAAAGCTTGTTGGATGGATAGATGATAGATGGATAGATACATGGCTGGATAGATGATAGATGAATAGAAAGCTACATGGCTGGATAGATGATAGATGAATAGAAAGCTTGTTGGATGGATAGATGATAGATGGATAGATACATGGATGGATAGATGATAGATGGATAGATACATGGATGGATAGATGATAGATGGATAGAAAGCTACATGGATGGATAGATGATAGATGGATAGATACATGGCTGGATAGGTGATAGATGAATAGAAAGCTACATGGATGGATAGATGATAGATGAAAAGAAAGCTACATGGATGGATAGATGATAGATGAATAGAAAGCTACATGGCTGGATAGATGATAGATGAATAGAAAGCTTGTTGGATGGATAGATGAGAGATGGATAGATACATGGCTGGATAGATGATAGATGAATAGAAAGCTACATGGATGGATAGATGATAGATGGATAGAAAGCGACATGGATGGATAGATGATAGATGGATAGATACATGGCTGGATAGATGATAGATGAAAAGAAAGCTACATGGATGGATAGATGAATAGATAGCTACATGGATGGATGATAGATGAATAGAAAGCTTGTTGGATGGATAGATGATAGATGGATAGATACATGGCTGGATAGATGATAGATGAATAGAAAGCTACATGGCTGGATAGATGATAGATGAATAGAAAGCTTGTTGGATGGATAGATGATTGATGGATAGATACATGACTGGATAGATGATAGATGAATAGAACGCTTGTTGGATGGATAGATGAATAGATAGCTACATGGATGGATTGATGGATAAAGATAGATTAATTGATGGATGGATGAATAGATAGCTCCATCGATAGATGATAGATGGATAGCTACATGGATGGATGGATGATAGATGAATAGAAAGCTACATGGCTGGATAGATGATAGATGAATATAACGCTTGTTTTGATGGATGGATGATAGATGAATAGAAAGCTCCATGGATAGATGGATGGATAAAGATAGATTCATGGATGGATGAAAGGATGAATACAGTAAAGCGTGCTGGCTCGCATTATGCAAAATGCGAACATCCTGGAATTTGTTGGCATACTGCATTTTACACACTTTGTATGAGAACATATCAAATATGTTCCTTTCATACAGGATAGTACGTAGTCTGGGGATTGGAATGGAATCATTATTTTAGTTTGGTTTGGATTGACAATGTTGAACACGTGTTTCAAGCTGATTCAATTCAATTCAGTTTATTTGTATAGCCCAATTTCACAAATTACAAATTTGTCTCGGAGTGCTTTACAATCTGTACACATAGACATCCCTGCCCCAAAACCTCACATCGGACCAGGAAAAACTCCCAAATAACCCTTCAGGGGGGAAAAAAGGGAAGAAACCTGCAGGAGAGCAACAAAAGGGACCCGATTCTGGAACGACTTACCAACGGAACTAAAAACACAAACTGAACTGAAAACATTTAATAGCAAGGTAAAACTCTGGCTAAAAGTATACCAGGGATGTCAACACTGAAACACACGCGCCAGCCTGCACACACGCACACGCACACACTCAATTTAATGGGTTTTTATTGTATTGTACGGGTTTTATTGTATTGTATTAACTGTGTTTAGTTTAGAGGATCTACTACCTGTGTTGCTCTTGTATATATCTTATTATTTTATGATGTGTATGGTTAGGTGTATGAACACTCAGTCTATGCATGGATGTTTTGTCAGGTCTTCTCTATGTATGGAGAGCTGTCTGCACACATACACCACTTTCAGATTAGTTTTAGATCTAGACATGTTTCTTGTTTCTGTTTTGTTTTGTTAGAAAGGCCTGACCAGGGACTGGGGTTGCAAATTAGCCAATTGGCTAGAAACCTTCTGTATCACATGTACACTTTTGTAATAATGTGCGCTGCTTTGTCCCTGACAAATAAAATGTATTAAAAAAATTAAAAAAAAGAGCAGCCTGATAATAAGGAGTTGCAGTAATCCAGTCTCGAAGTAACGAACGCGTGAACCAATTTTTCTGCATCTTTTTGAGACAAGATGTGCCTGATTTTTGAAATATTACGTAGATGAAAGAATGCAGTCCTTGAGATTTGCTTTACGTGGGAGTTAAAGGACAAGTCCCGATCAAAGATAACGCCAAGATTCTTTACAGTGGTGTTGGATGCCAGGGCAATGCCGTCTACAGAATCCACATCACCAGATAATTGATCTCTGAGGTGCTCAGGGCCGATTAAAATTACTTCGGTTTTGTCTGAGTTTAACATCAAGAAGTTGCAGGTCATCCATGTTTTTATGTCTTTAAGACATGCTTGAATTTTACCGAGTTGGTTGCTCTCCTCTGGTTTTATCGATAAATATAGTTGAGTATCATCTGCATAACAATGAAAGTCCTGATGACAACCGGAGCCTGAGAGGATCGGTCAGGGTGGTCAGGGACGTAATGGGCGCAAAGATTTGAATACCACAGTTTAATTTGGATAACACATTCAAATGCGACAGGATCTGCAAGAAGAAATAAACATAAACAGATCAGATATGAACGTTACCACAGATTTCACCTGCTCGTCGGCTGACTTGTCCGTTTTGTGCTTTTCAGGCAGAATTATTGGTGGGACGGCGGGGAGGAGCAAAGAGCCCGACCCGGCAGCAGTGAAGGACAGAGGGAAGACACCTGCTGACTTCAGCCGCGTCTACAGCAAAGGTGAGCGCCTGTGTGGCTGAGCGCAGACAGCCAGACAATGGAGGCTGTCTGCGGTCTGGCTGGAGAGGAAGGCCGCAGTGAAGGATCCTTCACTGCCAGACTGTGGACAACGTTTGTTTCCAACACATGGGTGTAAATATGATCTGAGAGATGTTTGTAAGTTTACTGGACAAAAGGCTAAAAAAGGGATGAAAAGAAGACGTATTTCTATTGTAGGAGTTCAATTATGGAACAACATTAAAATGGATATAAGAATGGTCAATTCATTGGTTTTCAAAAGGATTATTTATAAAACAATTTTTTAGGGTTATAAGTGTGATTGAAACAGATGTATATGGAAGATGTATGTATATATATATATATGTATACATATATATATTCATACAGTATATATATTATTATTTTTCTTTATTTTATATTAATTTTCAGATTTATTTGATTATAATAATTTAGAATAGGAATATATAAGCATT
Source organism: Pseudoliparis swirei (assembly GCF_029220125.1). Lineage (NCBI taxonomy): Eukaryota > Metazoa > Chordata > Actinopteri > Perciformes > Liparidae > Pseudoliparis > Pseudoliparis swirei. Next base: position 22,441,860 of record NC_079395.1, on the reverse strand, counting down.
TTTTGCTTCTACCTATACCTTTTCAGTCTTTCTGTTTTTGTATATTATATAGAATAAGATTGTATTGTATTGCAATAATTGACTGAAGAAATAAAAATACACAACACAACAACAATCATATAAATACATCTGAATATAGTCCAGCAATGGAGCAAATTCAACCATTGTAAATGAAAAAAAATGCAACAGACTGTATTTGGGCTCAGAGGTCTTCTATGAAGCGTCTTGAATAACATAATAAAAGTCCTAAAAAAAGAATGTTGCGGAAATTGGTTAAAATATGCAAAAATCCAAGATGGCCGCCATAAATATATAATGTCTCATATCTCCACGATCGGAAGAGACATTTGAATTATTTAAAATGCTATTACACGGTTTTTGGACACGAGGAAACATTTTGAAAAGGTTACGACTGGATCGGACGCAAAAATCATGGAAAGAAATCCAATATGGCCAAAAATCCATTTGTTATCATATTTGAACTGACATCCAACATTTCATGACATTAAATTGTATAATCAAGGGAGGCAAGTATGTTCAAGTGTATTCACTATTATTATTATGAATAGTTGATCAACCTGAAGTTTCCTTCATGAAGTTGAAGATAAAAACGATTCTCTACACGATTTTAAAAGCCATTCTTTGTGATCCAGCTGACATGTTACGATTTGACAGATACATTTATTAACAATTGTTTCCTCATTATGTTGATATATAAAATCCAATCTGGGTGTATTACATTGCTGAGGTATTGGAAATTAATATGATATGATTTTTATAGTGAATTTATTTAAAATCCCAATGGTAAATGGTAAAAGGCTGCTTATCTTAGTTTATTTAATTATGTGAAAGTAAAAAAGTCCTTTCAGGCCAGCTTTGTTCAGCTTCTGATGGCGAAATAGACCTTTTACATCAAACGTCATCAACAATATGCACATGTTGGTTTCACCGCTTGTTGCTCGTGTGTTGTCGGAATCATTATCCCGGTGACCCGGTTCTTCACGTGGCCGTGTTCACTGGTGACGTTGAGCCGCGGTTGTTCAGATAGTCACTTAAATAAATGGTTGGCGGTGATATAAAAAGCCATATAAATAGAAGTAGAATAGAAAGATAAGAAAGTGCTGATTGTTGTGAATCGGTATGGTGAACACATGTCAGTGGAGCCGTGATGTGAGGACGCATCGCCACACACGGATGGCTGGCTAGTTAGCTACGTAGCTAACTAGCTACTGTGTTGGACCCGGCATTGGACCCTGTGTCGGACCCTGTGTCGGACCCTGTGTCGGACCCAGTCTTGGACCCAGTGTTGGACCCAGTGTTGGAGCCTGTGTCGGACCCAGTCTTGGACCCAGTGTTGGACCCAGTGTTGGAGCCTGTGTTGGACCCAGTCTTGGACCCAGTCTTGGACCCAGTGTTGGACCCAGTGTTGGACCCTGTTTGGATCCAGTGTTGGACCCAGTTAAGCTACAATGATATTTACTTGAACTCTTACGCTGTGACAAGAGTGGATAAAGTTGTTGAATTTAACTCATTCTCTCTGGCTCTCCACGCTTCTTACATTATTGCTCCACTGCTCTTTTTATTTTTATGCACATGCTCGTGTCTGTACAGCCATTCTAGCACACAGGTCTGGTAGATATATTGGTTTAGTTTGCATTTGGCCATGCTAGCTGGTTAATTCTCTTCCATAGCTGGAACATATTGCATGTTGTTGTATGTGTAACAACAATGTGGCATCTGTCTATCAATGTGTCCAGATCTGCTCCCAGCTCCCGGGGGAGAGGAGTTGACCAGAGAGTTTCTGCAAGAGCTGGTGGACATTCTGTTGGGTTACATCAGCAAGTCAAGCCGGCGGAGCTCCAAGGTACTCCACTGTTAGTGAACAACAAAGTTGTGTTTGAGTCCTGTAGGGTATCTCAGCACTCAGTGACATCCAAACTCTTCCAGTCCATCCAATAATACTTGAATAGATAATAAAGTATATAGGTGAAGGGAGATTTCCTTACGAGACAAAGGACTTCCAGACCTGATGCACAACTGTATTGCGTCACATCAGGGAGATTGTAAGGAGTACACGTTTTTATTAACTCTGTACCAAACGAGAACAGATTTTGATTATAAAATCCTGTGCATCTTCACAGTCACAGAATGTTCCTAGAAGCCCATCTGGGACAGATTAGAAAGTATTAAAACTACATCAAAAATTAGGCGGAGTTCATATACCACGGGGGCGGAGCCGGCCTACAGGTCCAATGTGAGGAGCTGTAGTGTTTAGCACTCGTTGGTTTCTTTTTTCAAGAAATTGTCACCCGGCACTTCAAAATGAAGACTTTCAAGTCTGCCTGGTTGCAAATATGCCCCACAATGCATCACACTGCTTCCATTGCCAAAAGGCTTTGGGCATGTTGGCAGTAGGCTATCACTGTTTCCCACACTGGGGGAACTTGACATCACGAGCTCGAGTCTATCCCCACATAGCGGTGTCTCTAGAGACATGTACCTTTCTATCCTGCCACTGACCATTGATTAATAAATCATGATCATGACAGCAGCAAACAAGCATTCATGCAATGAAGAAGCAATAGAAACATCGATACTCAGTTGATAACAAGCAATAACTATTATTTATGTAAAGATATAAAAAAATGAAGTCACTCCATGTCCATCTCTTCCACCACTGTTAGCACTGTTAGCACTGTTAGCGCTGTTAGCGATGCCAGTGCCATGTTTAGGGCCTCTCGGAAGCGATCAGAATGCTCCTAATCTTGTATACTAACTTTAATCAAGAATAATATACATTTAATAATAAATAATAATAATAATAATAAATAATGCATTTCATTTTTATCGCACTCTTCCTTCAAAGAATCTCAGAGTGCCACACATATAGTGAAAACAAATAAAACCGATTAAACATAGTTAAAGCAACCCATAAAAATAAAAAATAAATAAGAATGTAATAGCTGACAATAAATTAACTCAAGGTAAAAAATGCCTTCCTGAATAAAAAGGTTTTTAGGCCAGTCTTAAAAGAGTTCAGTGTCTGAGTTGCCCTCAGGTGGTCAGGGAGATTGTTCCACAAGCGTGGCGCTGCCGAGCAAAAGGCCCGGTCGCCCATGGTGCGGAGCTTGGTGTCGGGGACCCGAAGGAGCGAGCGGCCTGTGGATCTGAGGGTGTGGGTGGAGGTTAGGGGAGTGATACGTTATTGAAGGTAGGGGGGTGCATGTCCGTTGATGCACTTATATGTGAGTACTAGGACCTTGTAGTTAATCTGGAATGAAACAGGCAGCCAGTGCAGCGATTGGAGGATGGGTGATATGTGGTCATATTTCCGGACTCCCCTCAGGACCCTGGCAGCGCTGTGTGGGATATATTGTAGTTTGGTGATGTTCTTGTCAGTGATCCCAGTGTAGAGAGAGTTGCAGTAGTCCAGTCTTGAGGAGATAAAGGCGTGGACGAGCTTCTCTGCGTCTGACAGGGTTAAAATGGGGTGGAGTTTGGAGATGTTTTTTAGTTGATAAAAGGAGGTTTTGAACAGGAATTTTATATGGTCAGTAAAGGTCAGGTGGGGGTCAAACCGAACTCCCAGATTGGTGATTGTGGAGGAGAGGGGTATGACCTGACTGTCAAAGGTGAGGTGAGTTATGGATGATGTCTGAACCTGGTGTGGAGTGCCAACAAGGAGGGCTTCAGTTTTGTTGCTGTTTAGCTGGAGAAAGTTGTTGCTCATCCAGCCTTTATCTCCCCAAGACAGGCGGTGACACATGACATGGCTGCAGAGGGGTTTGGGGCAGTGACCGTGTTTACATGCATTCGAATAATTGGCTTAGTCGGACTGAAATCGAATTATCCGTTTCATGTAAACACCTTTGTTCGCCTATGTGCGGTCCGACTACGATCCGATTAACACCCCTGGATAACTCGTTCCGATCCGGTTGATAATTCGACTATCGCGGCATGTAACGGTGAATTGGATTAGGAACTGGACTTTGCGTCTTTGCCAGTGTTGGGAGTAACGGGAGTTACAAAGTAACGCGTTACTGTAATTCCACTATTTTTAGCGGTAACGAGCATGTAACGAAGTATTTTTTTTAATCAACTAACGCAGTTACAATTCCTGAAATTTAAATGAGTTTGTTACTCGCGTTACTCTCTTTTGTGAAAAATGAACACTTGCAGACAAGAAGACAAGATAGGCTACTTTAGCTGCTTCTGATCTGACATCGCAGGACCTTGGTGGCGCAATGATGTGTAACGTCTCGGACGTTATGGACTGATGACACGGAGACGGGACGACGTTATTATTCCTCACTTTATTGGGCATCCACCAACACAGACAGCGTGCTCCTCTCAGCTCAGCAGCTCGAACGTCAATAACAACGGTTCCCGTCAACCAACCGTAACTCCCGTTTTCCGGCCGGTTAACCCCACCTCCCCTCTACTCTGCCAATCACAGGCACGCCCCCTCGACCAGCACGCACGGTGCCACACTGTGATTGACAGCCACTTCACAGGGTCGCTACAATATACACCAATCGAATCAATCAATGAGCATTACACCACATCACGGCCGACAGTGCGGATAGCACGAGCTTTCTCTCCTGGAAGTATGGACATTACTTTTCGCTCGTCGAAATTAAGGACAAAAATGTAGTGGTGAGTTGTAAATTATGTGCAGGTGCAAAGACCCTATCCACATCTAAGAGACAGTTATTTTGTATAAAGTTAAGTATTAAAATGGACTTTTGTACTACTGCTTGATTTGAAGGCCTGTTGCCCTGTTGATTGCAATAAATAGGTCTACAAAATATGTTTATTGTGTTTGACTGTTCAGTACTGTTCATTACATTAAAAAAGCAGACATAAAAGTAACTTAAAAGTTACTTTCCCTAGTAACTAATTACTTTTGATATACAGTAACTAGTAAAGTAATTAAATTACTTTTAAAAGAAGAAACTAGTAACTGTAACTAATTACTAATTGTCAGTAACTTGCCCAACACTGGTCTTTGCGCATGCTTGAGATCCCGCCGCCCTCCTCCCCCCTCCCTCCCTCCCATGTCGTGACCCGGAAGTCGAAAGAGACGATAATGTCACTATTAACATCATGCAAGAATAATAGAGGGATGTAGCTTCGCCTTGCTCTCTGTTCGCCATCTTTCTCGAAATGTTGATGTTGTTGTTGTTGGTTGTTGTTGGTAGTGGTGAAGAGGTCAAGCGGAAGTGGCTGTATCACCACGAGTTGTAATGAAAACAGCGCCACCTATCGTATCGGATATGACATGCTTTCAAAGGCCAATGATTCGAATTACTCACTGCCATGTATATTGGGATAACAGCTGATCCCCCAAAAGATAGCATAGTCCGACTAAAGCAAGATTAGAATTATACCATCATGTAAACGCACTGAGTGTTGATGTAAAGCTGTGTGTCGTCAGCATAACAATGGAAGGACATCCTTTGTCTGCTGATGACACGGCCAAGGGGGAGCATGTAGATAATGAAGAGGATTGGTCCGAGCACCGACCCTTGTGGAACACCACAGGAGACTGGGAGCCGTCTGGACCTGCGTCTTCCCAGTGAAACATATTCAGTTCTGCCAGAAAGGTTGGACTGGAACCACTGGAGTGCAGAGTCTGATAGTCCAATGGTGGTGTGGAGGCGCTCTAGGAGGATGGTGTGATCCACTGTATCAAATGCAGCAGTCAGATCCAGGAGGATGAGGATGAGGGTGATCCTGCATCGGCTGACATCAGCAGGTCATTTGTCACCTTTAGTAAAGCGGTTTCAGTGCTGTGGGCTGAACCAATTTTTCAAATAAGTTGTTGTTTTTGAGATGGTCTTGAAGTTGAGAAGCAACTACCTTCTCCAACACCTTGGACAGGAAGGCAAGGTTGGAGATAGGCCTGTAGTTGGCTAGAACCTCCGGGTCCAGGGTGGGCTTCTTCAGAATGGGACGGATGACAGCAACCTTGAGAGCAGGTGGGACACAGCCAGAGCCAAGGGAAAGGTTAACAACTTTGGTGATGAAAGGACTGAGAGTGGGGATATGTGACTTGAGCAGAGCAGTGGGAATGGGGTCCAGGGTCCAGGTACAGGATTTCATATTTCTGAGGATTTTCTCGTCATGGCTCTCCTGAACCTCAGCAAGATCTAGAGGAGACAGCACACTCGCAGATAAGGTGTTGGTGTCAGAGGGAAGCAGAGATGGAGAGCTGGCCATCGTAGAGCGGATGTTGTTGACCTTTGTTCTGAAGAAGTCAATGAAGCTGTTGCATCGCTCCTCTGTAGCCTCAGTTGAAGAGGATGGTTGTGGCTTCAGGAGATGATTTATTGTAGAAAAAAGCTGTTTAGAGTTTCCAGGGTTTTTATTGATTATGCTGGAATAGAACCGTGAGCGAGCATCCTTAAGGGAGTCGGAGCCCTTTGATGCTCACGGAAGGCCAGTTTATGGACAGTGAGCCCAGAGTGTCTGTAGCGTCGTTCTATGGCACGCCCAGCTGTTTGTATTTTCCGCAGCTCATGAGTGAACCAGGGAGCGGAGCGTGAGAAGTTGACCTCACGTGACTTGACAGGGGCATGGAGATCAAAAACACTGCTCACGGATGTATTATAGTGCTCCACTAATTCATCCATTGATGCAGAGGCTGGGCAGGTGATGAGCTGGAGATCCATGGTCATAGTGGCTGGGTCAATGTTCTTCCAGTTCCGAAAAGACATTTGACGCTTAGGACTAATGGTAGGTAGCATAAAAGTCAAGGCCACTGAGACCACGTTGTGGTCGGACACACCGAGATCATAAACCTGTAGGTTACTGATGGAAGCAGAGTCAGTGATAACCAGATCCAGAGTGTGCCCCTTGGTGTGCGTAGGAACCTCAACATGCTGCTGCAGGCCAAGACCCTCAAGCACACCCAGGAAATCTGCTGCAAACTGACAGGAGGGGTTGTCGACATGGATATTTAAATCACCAACCATGACAATATTAGTTGACATAGTGCAGAGTGAGGTGAGGAGATCACTGATCTCAGGTAGACAAGATGGGTTTGGTTTTGGAGGACGGTCTATGAGAAGCACTGTCATGGAGTAAGGAGATTTGCATTTGAAGGCAATGCATTCCATAGAAGAAAGATCAGGCATTGGCAGAGGGGACCGTTTTAGTTCAGCCCGGTGCATGACGGCGAGTCCACCACCACGACCAGAGCTGCGGGCTTTCTCCATGTAGCTATAGCCAGGGGGACATGCTTCATTAAGCACAGAGTAGTCCCCTGGTTTATGCCAGGTCTCTGTTAGGCACATGAAGTCAAGCCCTTTGTCCAGAATGTGGTCGTATATGAGGAGGGATTTTTTCGTGAGGGATTGAGTGTTTAGCAGCTCCATGATGGCAGGAGACAGAGCAGGGGGTGGAAGTCTCTGCAAGCTCCGTAGTAAACTGCGATCCACTCTGTTTTCCATTGTGCGTAGTATTGGGTAGTCTCGCGATGTTTCCGACGATGACTCCCAGGTTGGTTTTGCTTCCTGATTCCACGTTGAGACCGCGGCGCGAACCTCTTTGGATGTAGCGAGGTCTGTTCTTCAGAACCCCACACTCTTGACAGCGGGCTATAAACCCCTTGTCGGATGGAACCATTAAGCTGCGAAAACGCCGTAGCTGCGGGGCGGTGTCGGAAATCATTGCCAGCACCGATGTCAAAAACGGAGCACAAAACAAATCGCACCATTTGGCAACGACCACACGCCATCCAACCCCAGCTCCAGCCGGGGCAACGCCACCCCTCCCAGATGCCAACAGTTCAAAAAGCACACCAATAATCATCACAAAAAAAAGGACTCCAGTAGAGCAGGTAGACTCTCAGTTTCACTGATCAATCAAAAGTCCGCCGTATTCCTAGTGTCTTCCAACACGAGAGGCGGTTGAATATAAAAGCTATAAAAAGTCACATAAATCATACAAGCGATAACAAAGTGTCAAGAGGAGCGGCAGCCAGCGTGCCCTCGTGATCCGACACACCTTTTCAACACGACTGTCTGGACATTTGTAAATGAGTTAGTCCCTCTAAACCCACACCTTCTTCTGATACCAGCTGGTGGCGCTGTGGCGTGCTCTTGTGTTGTGGAACATTTTGGATCCAGTCTCAGAGGAGCTGTAAACATTCTTCAGAGACGTTCCATTGGTTGTATATTGTATGTCTGTGTACATTATTAAATATGAGACACAGGAAATGACAACATGTGATTTAGGTGTTGGACTTCCACCATCCTCACCAGCTAAAGGAGGGGCTGGAGTGCTTCTCTCTGGAGCTGCCGGACCAACCAGAGACTCTCGAGCAGATACTAGTGGACTGTAGAGACACACTGAAGTATGGAGTCCGTACAGGTGTGTGTGTGTGTGTGTGTGTGTTCATTATGATTGACAGTTTTGCAAATATTGCCCCAGCCTGATACATTAAATGCATTTTAATTGCATTCCATTTAAATGTATATGGAGATAAGACATGCCCATAGGATGTATCTATTCTTGGTGCTTTACATGTAAGGACAACGTATGGGACATACTAATATATATATATATATATATATATGCCAGGTAGAACAGGAACATTTCACCAGACAGCTTGTTCCGGAGTTTAAGAACTCAGCGACTGAGTTGCACCTTCACCACAGCTGAAAGGTATACTGGGTAGAGCTAGAAGATGACTGTGGGGTTTTTCTCTAAAGATAAAGCCCCGCTAGTTCAATTATCAGACCAACACTCCAATGTGCACAGATGACAGACTCGAGCTCTTAGTTTTACTTGCTGCAAGGAGAGAGTTGAGCTGTGCCTCTGCACGTCTCCAAAACACTCTGGCTCAATTCTCCCCAGACAGTCCCTTTATTGAAGCAAGTGGTTACAGATAACAGGATGAGGAAACGTTTTTTCTAGTTCCTTATCAGTCTGAGTTTTATGACCCTGAGTCCTGTGTGGTGTGTGTGTGGGGAGACACGAAACAAACCTTGTTCCTGTGTCTACACATTAACCGGATGTGACACATTAACCGGATGTGACACACTAACCAGACATTAACCCTGGAACCTTTTGCTCTCAGGGTGACCGGTATAGAATAAGTAACACCGCAACGTATGATTGACATATTAATCTTCTTCAAGTAATTACAGCCCTAAAGGGGTAAACTATAATTCATAGGGCGTACATTCTTTAATACAAATTGAAAACACATGCTCTAAACTCTAACAATGACCTGGGCCTGATGACCTCAGAGGTCTATTCACGTTATGAGCTGTGAGTCCAAAATGCACTGAGGAGCCAAACCAGTGTGTGTTTTGGACGATCGGCCAGTAGAAATTCTGCATGTTGAAGGCACATTGTCACCTGGACATGACAACCAACAACTATGACCAAATTATACACCCGGATGCAAACTACACCACATTACATCTACACAATGATTTAAAACGTTTTAAACAGCACTACTAACACCAGACAGTAATATCTTTGGCAGTTTCATTTCATCTCTTTCATGTAAAGTCTCAAACAACAACTGGTTGAAGGTATTCAGGTTCTGCCTCTGTCTTCCAGGCCATCCCCGTTTCTTTAACCAGCTGTCCTCAGGTCTGGATGTGGTTGGAGTTGCAGGCGAGTGGTTAACCTCTACAGCCAACACTAATATGTAAGATCTCTTCATCGCTGGAATTGTTTTAGGATTCTTTACTTGCTCTCGACTAGATTCCACTAGAATAACACCACGCTGGTTACAGAAAATGAGAAAACAAAGTTGTCACTCATCTGTGCTAAACCCAAAGTAAATCAAAATATAATCTTACTGTATTAAATACAATTTCATATCGCTGCTATTCCGAAATCTAAACATGATAATAATGTGAACTATTTTTCTTGACGATATAATACAATAATAAAAACAATCCTCTTCCAGGTTTACATATGAAGTGTCCCCTGTTTTTGTCCTCATGGAGGAGTTTCTGCTGAGGAAGATGCAAAGCATTCTGGGATGGTCTGATGATGAGGGAGACGGAATCTTCTGTCCAGGTAATACATGCGAGGAAGGTACGACAGCGATGGATGATGTTCACGAGACATCGAACGTCTAAAGATACAAACAACAGACAATGTGTGGAATTCAACATTTTAACTATTATGCATAAACCATTGGTCTCAGTATGTGAACGGAGGAAGTTACAAATAACAAAATTGCAACTTCCCAAATTGTCCAGTATCAAGATACAATTCAGAGGGTACACAGTACAAGTCCATTAACTATGTACCATGTCATGAAGGTGGCACAATATCCAACCTGTACAGCATCCTGGTGGCCAGATATCACTTCTACCCAGAGGTGAAGACCAGGGGGATGGGAGTCCTGCCTCAGCTGGCCCTCTTCACTTCAGAACAAGTAATCACACCTCACACACGACTACTTACCTTCTGCAGGATTTAAGGAACAACTGCGAGAAATTGTGCCAATCACGTGAATGGGTTTGAGCGTGAAGAGAGCAAAAACAAAAACACTCATCTTATGACTCGCTGTAGAAGCCATAATATGATTTGTGTTTACCTGTCTGTTTGTTACCTTCGCATTGAAAATGCCGGAAGGTTATGTTTTGATCGCCGTGTATTTATTTATTTATTTATTTGTATGCGTGTTATTCGCAAAACTCAAAAAGTATTGAACCGAATCGCATGAAATTTGGTGGGATGATTGATTATTATCCGGGGACCAGTTGATTAGATTTTGGGATCGATCGGGTCAAAGATCAAGGTCAAAGGTCATGAACAGGTCAAATCTTCTTGAATCACATGGAATTTGGTGGGATGATTGGTTATTATCCGGGGACCATTTGATTAGATTTTGGGATCAATCGGGTCAAAGGTCAAGGTCAAGGTCATAGAAAGGTCAACATCTTTTTTTTACCATAGCACGATACATTTTTGTCCAATTGGCATGCAACTAATGCCAACATGTTCATAATTCAATGCCCAATCTTGTGATATGCGAAGGTATGCGCTCTACCGAGTGCCCGTTCTAGTTTGGTCATGTTTTGATGACGCAATGTCAGTGGGCGTAACCTTATAAATAGACGGCACCTGAGTGCCGGCAGGTGTGTTTTTGTTTGAGAGAGCGGAAGGGAAATTATTTTTAACTGCAGGCAGAACCGCACAAGCGCAGGCAGAACCTATTAAGATATCGCCCTTGGAAAGGCATTTTGAGATAAGACTGTTTATTTTCTGTTAAAGAGTTTTCCTTTATTTTCTGTGATACAATAAAATGGTTGAAAGTGACATTACGAAAACTGCGCGTTAATTCACCGACCGCCTCTACACTCGCCATACCTAAACGTAGAACAATGATTACAAGTTTGAAAGATTAACAAAACTATTATTATTTGGCCAAATGTGCATTTCAATAGCTAGCACTGTCTTCATTTAATCATTGTTCAAGTTTCAGGAACATTTTGGGACTGTTTCAGAGTTTACATTGGTGTGTATTACACAGAATGTTCAGAGCTAGAGTGAAGGGTTAACCGTCAGAGTGAGAGGGAGCAACAGGAACTTACTTACAATTTCCACATCTGAAATATTGTGCTCGTCGTAGACAAATATCGATGTAATCCAGCAGACTCGAAAGCGACATGAAGTCACAACCGCTCCATTGGACTGCATGTTGAATGTATTTGATATCATAGCACAATAACAACTATTATGCATTTTTAACCACGTGAGGGTTTTCCTCAAAAAACCACATTGGATGCCTTTAAGCATCAGACATCTAACCAAAAAGACATGAAAAAACAACAAAGAAAAGTGATAATAACAATAACATTCAGTATTTTCTAGAGCTGATAATAGAACTAGCGAACGATTGAGCCATCTCTCTTCCTTCTTATCTCTTTTAACAGTTGCACATGTGCGATACCGATCCTACAAGGAGAGCACTGCCACCAATTAATATTAGGACTACTCACTGGGTCTGCCCACGTACTATCACAAGGAATAACACTCGCGAGGGAGCGAGGGAAAGTTTCACGAATTACAAGTGTTAGTGCAAGAAGTGACGCGTCGTGGCTCGCTGGTTGGAATGCTCAGTTCAGTAGATTTATACATGAAGATGGTTTTTATCTAAAGGAACAAAAGACCTCAGTCACAGCAACCTTTGTTCACAGACACTCGGATGTTGTTAGGAAGGCTGGGAGCCGCGGGGGCACGACTCAAAGGCAGGCAGTCAGGTGAAAAAACAATGCGCTCATGTGATTGGTTGAAAATGAGGGCGACATCTGATTGGCTACAGGTAGGTCTATGTTGAAAAAAAAAAACCACCTTTGCGAATCGAGCTGCGACAGAGGAGTCTCAAAAACCCACAAACAAATGCAATGTGATCCACAAACAAATGCAATGTGATCCACAAACAAATGCAATGTGATCCACAAACAAATGCAGTGTGATCCACAAACAAATGCAATGTGATCCACAAACAAATGCAATGTGATCCACAAACAAATGCAATGTGAGACGCAAACAAATGCAGTGTGATCTGCAAACAAATGCAATGTGAGACGCAAACAAATGCAATGTGAGACGCAAACAAATGCAATGTGATCCACAAACAAAAGCAATGTGAGACGCAAACAAATGCAATGTGATCCACAAACAAATGCAATGTGATCCACAAACAAATGCAATGTGAGACGCAAACAAATGCAATGTGATCCACAAACAAATGCAATGTGATCCACAAACAAATGCAGTGTGATCCACAAACAAATGCAATGTGATCCACAAACAAATGCAGTGTGATCCACAAACAAATGCAATGTGAGACACAAACAAATGCAATGTGATCCACAAAGAAATGCAAAGCGATCCACAAACAAATGCAATGTGAGACACAAACAAATACACATAAAAATATGTGTGATTTTTCTTTTACATTTTTTATAAATAGTAATTATTTACGTGTGTATTGGAATGCATTTGTAAATCGTTCCGCGTGCATTTATTTGTGAATCGAATATATTTGTGAATTGTTCTGTGTGCATTTGTGAATCTGTGTGTGTGCATTTGAAATGATTGAGGCTGATCTGACCCCATAAATCAGAGAGGCAGCCAAAGAGTCGCGGCTGGACAGAAACAGGCCAACGCACGGGAAGGCACACAGGGGTTAACCTCTGGTGAGCTCATGGACCTTGAGAGACAAGGAGTAGACACAGAGTAAATACACCGGGAACGAGACACAGGTGGAAAACATGAGGGCTGGGCTTGCAATCACACAGGAGGACGACACACAGGGGGGGAGGAGTCTGGAACGAGAGGCGAGGAGAGTGACGGGAAACACAACGAGAAACAGAACTGTGACCACAGAAAGTACCCAGGAGGCCTGGGCGTTACAGAGCTCACATGTGCACCTGGGGAACTTTTATTTATTTTTTTAGAACAAAACAATGCGGCCACAGCTGAATGAAACGCCTACCCGTCTGCAGTGTCTTTGAAGTGAGACAAATGAAGATGAATGGCTGTATTTTCACTCATTTCAGAGCCACTACTCGGTAAAGAAATCTGCCGCGGTGCTGGGGATGGGCAGCGACAATGTGTTCATGGTGAAATGTGATGAAAGGTGGGTGAGTTCAAAGTACACAAAGAGGCTTTTTTAGTCTTCAATGTGATGCACGACAATGGACATGTTTGCTCACCTGCTGCATCTTAGTCTGTGTTTGTGTCTTTGGGTACATTTGTCCATGCAGTGGGCTTTAAACATGGCGTGGCTTATACTACATGTTTACGCCACAATCAAGATGTAGTATGGGGTTACATTTCAGATTTAATCAAATTAAAAAATATATTTGTTGTGCATAGAGTGTGATGATTGTAATGCATGTAGAAGGCGTGTTGGTGTCAAGGGTTTGTCTATGTGTTATATACACGGAGCATGAACAATGGCTCTTTACTGTTGCTCCTTTTAGTGGGAAAATGATTCCAGCTGAACTCGAGTCTTCCATCGTCACCGCTAAAGAAAAGGTAAGAACGAAACACGACGAATGTCAGGACAAATATAAATGAACCTCATCCTTACATTATATTGAGATGTGTTGTACATGATACAGTCGCAGATGACAGCGTACAACTTGCTGTTGGATGAGACCTCGGTTCTCTCTCTCCAGGGTTCGGTTCCGTTCTACGTGAACGCGACGGCGGGCACCACGGTGTACGGAGCCTTCGATCCTCTCAATGCCATCGCTGACATCTGCCAAAGACACACACTGTGGATGCACGTGGATGTAAGGCACCCCATCTCTCTCTCTCTCTCACACACACACGCACAGTGTGAAGGCGTGACGAGTTGGACGGGGATGAGGCGGACGAGTGGGGTAACCAGAAGACGTAGTACGGCTGACTGGCGCCATTCTTGTCACTAGCGAGCTCTGTCTTTTACTGGGCGTGTAGACAGGAAGTGACCCAACTGGGAGCAGGAGATGTACTCACCTTCTCAGGGGTTCAGGGGTATGAAGGGGTTCAAGGGTATGAATGGGTTCAGGGGTATGAAGGGGTTCAAGGGTATGAAGGGGTTCAGGGGTATGAAGGGGTTCAAGGGGTATGAAGGGGTTCAGGGGTATGAAGGGGTTCAAGGGGTATGAAGGGGTTCAGAGGTATGAAGGGGTTCAGAGGTATGAAGGGGTTCAGGGGTATGAAGGGGTTCAGGGGTATGAAGGGGTTCAGAGGTATGAAGGGGTTCAGAGGTATGAAGGGGTTCAGGGGTATGAAGGGGTTCAAGGGTATGAAGGGGTTCAGGGGTATGAAGGGGTTCAGGGGTATGAAGGGGTTCATGGGTATGAAGGGGTTCAAGGGTATGAAGGGGTTCAGGGGTATGAAGGGGTTCAGGGGTATGAAGGGGTTCATGGGTATGAAGGGGTTCAAGGGTATGAAGGGGTTCAGGGGTATGAAGGGGTTCATAGGTATGAAGGGGTTCAGGGGTATGAAGGGGTTCAGGGGTATGAAGGGGTTCAAGGGGCATGAAGGGGTTCAGGGGTATGAAGGGGTTCAAGGGGTATGAAGGGGTTCAGGGGTATGAAGGGGTTCAAGGGTATGAAGGGGTTCAGGGGTATGAAGGGGTTCAGGGGTATGAAGGGGTTCATGGGTATGAAGGGGTTCAAGGGGTATGAAGGGGTTCAGGGGTATGAAGGGGTTCATGGGTATAAAGGGGTTCAAGGGGTATGAATGGGTTCATGGGTATGAAGGGGTTCAAGGGGTATGAAGGGGTTCAGGGCTATGAAGGGGTTCATGGGTATGAAGGGGTTCAAGGGTATGAAGGGGTTCAGGGGTATGAAGGGGTTCAAGGGTATGAAGGGGTTCAGGGGTATGAAGGGGTTCAGGGGTATGAAGGGGTTCAGGGGTATGAAGGGGTTCAAGGGTATGAAGGGGTTCAAGGGTATGAAGGGTTCAGGGTATGAAGGGGTTCAAGGGTATGAAGGGGTTCAAGGGTATGAAGGGGTTCAAGGGTATGAAGGGGTTCAAGGGTATGAAGGGGTTCAGGGTATGAGGGGGTGCAAGGGTATGAGGGGGTCCAGGGGTATGAAGGGGTGCAAGGGTATGAAGGGGTATGAAGGGGTTCAAGGGGTATGAAGGGGTTCAAGGGTATGAAGGGTTCAGGGTATGAAGGGGTTCAGGGTATGAAGGGGTTCAGGGTATGAAGGGGTTCAGGGTATGAAGGGGTTCAGGGTATGAAGGGGTTCAGGGTATGAAGGGGTTCAGGGTATGAAGGGGTTCAGGGTATGAAGGGGTTCAGGGTATGAAGGGGTTCAAGGGTATGAAGGGGTTCAGGGGTATGAAGGGGTTCAAGGGTATGAAGGGGTTCAGGGGTTCAGGGGTATGAAGGGGTTCAAGGGTATGAAGGGGTTCAGGGGTATGAAGGGGTTCAGGGGTATGAAGGGGTTCATGGGTATGAAGGGGTTCAGGGGTATGAAGGGGTTCAAGGGTATGAAGGGGTTCAAGGGTATGAAGGGTTCAGGGTATGAAGGGGTTCAGGGGTATGAAGGGGTTCATGGGTATGAAGGGGTTCAAGGGTATGAAGGGGTTCAGGGGTATGAAGGGGTTCAAGGGTATGAAGGGGTTCAGGGGTATGAAGGGGTTCAGGGGTATGAAGGGGTTCAGGGGTATGAAGGGGTTCAAGGGTATGAAGGGGTATGAAGGGGTTCAGGGGTATGA
Organism: Pseudoliparis swirei; assembly: GCF_029220125.1. Taxonomy (NCBI): domain Eukaryota; kingdom Metazoa; phylum Chordata; class Actinopteri; order Perciformes; family Liparidae; genus Pseudoliparis; species Pseudoliparis swirei. The sequence continues at coordinate 22,425,651 of NC_079395.1, read as the reverse complement.
AGGGGTTCAGAGGTATGAAGGGGTTCAAGGGGTATGAAGGGGTTCAAGGGTATGAAGGGGTTCAAGGGTATGAAGGGGTTCAGGGGTATGAAGGGGTTCAAGGGGTATGAAGGGGTTCAGGGGTATGAAGGGGTTCAGGGGTATGAAGGGGTTCAAGGGTATGAAGGGGTTCAGGGGTATGAAGGGGTTCAGGGGTATGAAGGGGTTCAGGGGTATGAAGGGGTTCAAGGGGTATGAAGGGGTTCAGGGGTATGAAGGGGTTCAGGGGTATGAAGGGGTTCAAGGGTATGAAGGGTTCAGGGTATGAAGGGGTTCAGGGGTATGAAGGGGTTCAGGGGTATGAAGGGGTTCATGGGTATGAAGGGGTTCAAGGGGTATGAAGGGGTTCAGGAGTATGAAGGGGTTTATGGGTATGAAGGGGTTCAAGGGGTATGAAGGGGTTCAGGGGTATGAAGGGGTTCATGGGTATAAAGGGGTTCAAGGGGTATGAATGGGTTCATGGGTATGAAGGGGTTCAAGGGGTATGAAGGGGTTCAAGGGGTATGAAGGGGTTCAGGGGTATGAAGGGGTTCATGGGTATGAAGGGGTTCATGGGTATGAAGGGGTTTATGGGTATGAAGGGGTTCAGGAGTATGAAGGGGTTCATGGGTAAGAAGGGGTTCATGGGTATGAAGGGGTTCATGGCTATGAAGGGGTTCAGGAGTATGAAGGGGTTTATGGGTATGAAGGGGTTCATGGCTATGAAGGGGTTCAGGAGTATGAAGGGGTTCATGGCTATGAAGGGGTTCAGGAGTATGAAGGGGTTCATGGGTATGAAGGGGTTTATGGGTATGAAGGGGTTCAGGAGTATGAAGGGGTTTATGGGTATGAAGGGGTTCATGGGTATGAAGGGGTTCATGGCTATGAAGGGGTTCAGGAGTATGAAGGGGTTCAGGAGTATGAAGGGGTTTATGGGTATGAAGGGGTTCATGGCTATGAAGGGGTTCAGGAGTATGAAGGGGTTCATGGCTATGAAGGGGTTCAGGAGTATGAAGGGGTTTATGGGTATGAAGGGGTTCAGGGGTATGAAGGGGTTCATGGGTATGAAGGGGTTCATGGGTATGAAGGGGTTCAGGAGTATTGATTGATTGATTGATTGATATATTTATTTGTCGTTTGCCAGAGTACAGGTACAAAAGCATCGAAATTACAAGAAAGGGTGGATGAAAGATTACAGCATAACATGAGGGAAGAAGGCGAGAAAAAACACCAACCCCCCGACTATGCCCCGAGAGGGGTACAGTGTGGGAGCAGGAAAAAAACACCTTAGCACATAAGCACATACATTTTAGACATGACTTGCAACGAGTAGGAAGGGGAGGGGAGGTAATCCAACAACTGGGTGATCTAAGCCCATCCATTGGGGGCAGAAGGTAACCAGCACCGACAAGCAGCCAGCCGGTCCGGCGCCATCACAGCAGCGCCAGCCACAGCCCCGTCCGGTCACACTGGGGGTAAAAAGCAGGCGAAGGCGTGGGATGGGGGGAGGGGGGTAGTGAATGCAAATCAGTATTATTGAAAGTTCGTGTGCGTGTTCTGGTATGTCGTCCTCCCCCAGGCCACAACAGACATAGTTCTCAGTCCGCAAGATGGTCGTTGCCATGGAGATAGCCTTGAAAGGTCCTGGGAGAAAACAACCACAGGTGTCTGTGGATAGGGGGAAGGGAATGAGAGGTTCTCACTTCGGTGATCTGCGGGGGGGTTGTTGTTCCAGTAACGGCCTTGGCCAAGCCCCGTTCTGGTTGAGGGAGCCGAACGCAGATAAGATTGGGATTGTTTGGTCTTCCAGCAGCTACATCCAATTTGCGCACCTACTATTCCACCACTTCCTCCCATTTTCAAATCGATCCAATTTCGTCGGGCAGCCTTAGGGGCTTTTAACGGCTGTCACCGTTTCCTTAATTTTCCGATAAACCAGGGCAACGCCAAATCCAAACAGCAGAAATCCTGTAATCATAGTTCCGAATAGGTAGATGTCATCTACGTCCTCCACGGAAAGGGCTGCTAGGCACACGACACGTCCATCGTGTAACCAGCTGCAACGCCCCGGCAGGACGGGCAGGTTCCCCCGAACCCAAGCTTCTCGTCGAGAAGACGGTGTCAATTTCGTTGAGAGACCAGTTGATCAGATGATCAGTTGATCGGTCCATGGTTTTTAGTTCGAAGAGCGATGAGGAGAGAGTCTCTCAAGTATAAAACAAGACAAGACATGACGAGAGAAGCCAAGCAGGGAAGGGAAGGTCATGGGGAGGAGAGGGAGAGAAAATGCGACCGCCTTCGAAGAGAGCCAAAGAGAGGGGTTCATGGGTAAGAAGGGGTTCATGGGTTTGAAGGGGTTCAGGGGTATGAAGGGGTTCATGGGTATGAAGGGGTTTATGGGTATGAAGGGGTTCATGGGTATGAAGGGGTTCAGGGGTATGAAGGGGTTCATGGGTATGAAGGGGTTTATGGGTATGAAGGGGTTCATGGGTATGAAGAGGTTAATGGGTATGAAAGCGATGTTATTAAGATTAAAGAAGGTAGTTTTTGTGACGTGCTTGACGAGGCGTTCAAAGGAGAGGGAATGGATCAAAAATGACACCAAGGCTACAGGTGTGTGTGTGTGTGTGTGGAAGTAGGAACAGAGGAACACATGCCTGCATGTTCTTATGCAGCCAGAAGGCTTAATCAATCATGATGTTTTATAAGTACCCTATCTCAGATCTCACTCCATCCCTCCAGGCAGCGTGGGGGGGAGGGCTGCTGCTGTCAGACCGGCACAAGATGAAGCTACGAGGCATCGAACGGTAACTCCACCCAACCCCGTCGCCACGCATGTCCTCTCTGTGTGACCACCACCCTAAAACTCACACTGGGAAGTCAGCTTGAATAATAATACATGAAAATATAAAGCTATTTCCAAATGTGTGTCCGTGAATCAGATTAGTAAATGTGTATTCAGGATCCGTGTGAGTGTCCAAAGGCCCGTCAGCCAGTCAGTGTGGAATTGTTCAATTTTAAATCCTTGTTTTCCAGATCCTGCTCCGTCACATGGAATCCTCACAAGATGATGGGCGTCCCTCTGCAGTGCTCTGCCATACTGGTGAAGAAGAGAGTGAGACATTATCCTGAGTGAACACTACCTTTGAAGGCTATTCACTGAATGTCTTCATGGCTGAAGGCTTCAGAGACGACAATTCCCGTCTCAATAACTATGAGGTGGATTGAGACAACCCGACTTCACAGACAACCCGTTCAGGCTGTGATCAGTGGCCCGATGCTCCGAACCCGCTCCTTTATTACCATTTGAAATTGGACGTGTCAATTTCCGCTCGTTACATGCTGACGCTGTCATTTCAGGATAGCAAGTTTGAGGAAAAGGTTGTGGTTTGGGGTAAAATACGAACTAATTTAATTCAGTTTATTTGTATCGCCCATTTTCACAAATTACAAATTTGCCTCGGAGTGCTTTACAATCTGTACACATAGACATCCCTGCCCCAAAACCTCACATCGGATCAGGAAAAACTCCCAAACAACCCTTCACGGGGAAACAAAGTGAAGAACCCTTCAGGAGAGCAACAGAGGAGGATCCCTCTCCAGGATGGACAGGTGTAATAGATAGATCTGATGATGCGACCCGATTTCTAAATTGCATTTTTAAACTCCTGTCGTCCAAAGCCGTCCATGTCTGATCTCCAGCTGTGTGTCTAATGCCTCCCTCCTCCCCAGGGCCTCCTGCGGGAATGTAATGACTTCGGGGCCGAGTACCTTTTCCAGACGGACAAAAACTACGACGTGAGCTACGACACCGGAGATAAGAGCATCCAGTGTGGCCGGCACGTCGATGTCTTTAAACTCTGGCTCATGTGGAAGGCAAAGGTATTCACGCAGAGTGTCAGCGTAACCCCGGTGTGATACGCTCATTGTCCTCTTCACCTCGCTTGCTGTGCTACAGACGGCATTTGATCTTCTGTTGATGTGGTTCTCTTTCCGTTCTTCAGTAAATGCTCTAATGTTCTGTCATCTGCTTTCACACAATCTCATTGACAAGCCGAGCTGGTGGCTCAGGTCTTAATGGTCTAGATGACGAGCTGCAGATCTCCACCCTGGTTCAGTAGTATGAAATATGGAAAAGGGCTGAAGCAAGTTGAATACAAGGTTATCAGAAGGGTAAAGGTTCAGGTGATGTTACGGTTGGTTTCAACACACAAATTAATCAGCTCTTCTCATTTTCTGTGTATATTTTCACCATCATAGTCCAGATAGGCGTCTCCTGGAAGGTGTAGAAGGTTGATCCGCTACTGTTGAGTAGAGTAGAGAGCAGCAGAGTTTACTCAGTTTCCATGTTTTAGACCACAGGTGTCAAACACAAGGCCCGCGGGCCGAATGCAGCACACCACTTCATTTTATGCGGCCCCTGACGGCTTGAAAGACATAGGATCACCTTTATATCCTGTGCTTTTATTTTGAAGGTTTCAAATTAAATGGATTTGTGTTATAATATTAGAGAAATGTTCTTGTGTACAATATTTCTACTCTTGAATAAACAATAATCAAATGCAAAGAGAGTTATCTAACAGTAAGTTGATACAGCGCTTCAGTTACACCGGCCCTTTAAGAGGCGGCCATGATGGTGATGTGGCCCAGAGTGAAGATGAGTTTGACGCCCCTGTTTTAGATGGACCAGCCAATCCACACACAGCTAACTGCATTGCCAATGCCCAGCCGCTGCTCCACAACCTTTTTTCTTGGGTATTTACCTCCATTTAAAAAGACGATTTAATGGAATGACAGGATTGTTTCACAAGTAGACAGTTTCCAAGCTAAATTTAACAACAGTCGGTGGGTTCCAAGATTGCATTCAGACCAATGCTCTTTGCTCTCCACATGGGCTGTTAACCTGCATTCCACCCAAAACCGGTTTGAACTGGACTTGTTAAAACTCCTCAGGATCCAAATGGATCCAATGTCGTCCCGTTGCCGTCAGATTCTACATGTGGATGCAGAATCTGTTTATAGAGATTATCCCATCAGTAAACACTGTAAACATAAGTCTATGGGCTCAATTGTGAGTTTTAAATCATAATATTCATTTATATGATGGTCCATTTAGAGTCAGACAGGCCATAAAGCAGGGGATGCTTTAGGGCGGGGCTAACTTGTGATTGACAGGTCGCTACCACAGCGTTGTGTGGGAGTTCTTTCACAGTATGTTTCAAGTTCATGAAAGATAATTCTAAAAAATGTTGTTGCTGAATCTTTTTCAGCGTTGGGTTGTACTTAGCTCCACCTTCTTGTGTCACTTTTGGTTCCAAAAAACCAAGATGGCGACGACCAAAATGCCGAACACAAGGCTTCAAAGCAGCAGTCCACATCCACATGGCGACGTCCATCGGTTATACACAGTCTGTGATTGGTACTCAACTGCACCTGAACAACAGAAATGAATCACATGGAGGTTTCCCTCTCCACAGGCAGGATCAAAACATACATATTATTTGTGACGTTGTATACGTTAGCATCCCGTTAGCATCCTGAAGGACTGCCGTTACAGCAGATACAATAAAATATACAAAGACATTTTAAAGGTGTAGTCTACGGCTGCTTAAAGGGACACACATTAATGTTCCCCTGCAGATAATCTACATAAGGAGAAACACAAGTGAACAGGCATAACATGTCATCACAAGTTTACACCACATGCTAATGTTGATCAGATGAGAGGAAATGACATATTAGGGGTGGAGGAAACAGGCTGTGTGACATGTATTCTTACATTATTGGGTGCTGGTTGGTTTTTACACTTTCTTTATTTTTCACTGATGAGTATTAACCCAACCCCTTTGTTAGACTTTGAAATACGATTTCAGCATGACTGTTTAACTTCCTGGGCTGCACGGTGGCGTAGTGGCTAGCACTGTCGCCTCACAGCAAGAGGGCCGTGGGTTCAATTCCCGGTGGGGGCGGTCCTTCTGTGTGGAGGCAGCATGTTCTCCCCGTGGCAGCGTGGGTTCCCTCCGGGTTCTCTGGCTTCCTCCCAAAGTCCAAAGATATGCAGTCAGGTTAATTGATGTCTAAAATGTCCCATAGGTGTGAATGTGAGAGTGAATGGTTGTCTGTCTCTATGTGAGCCCTGAGATGGACTGGCGACCTGTCCAGGTGACCCTGTCTTCGCCCTATGTCAGCTGGGATCGGCCCCGCGACCCTAAAGAGGATGGTTTGGATAATGACTGTTTAACTTCCTGTGACTCTGTCCCGCTCTCAGGGCTCAGAGGGCTTCGGATCTCAGGTGAACAAATGCTTGGAGAACGCCGAGTACCTTTACGATCAACTGCAGAGGAGGACGGACTTCGAGCTGGTCTTGAAAAATAAAGTAAGAATGCTGGTCACGGGGAATTTACCTTTTTGATCCCCCACTGTGCGACAAGTTCAAATGTTCTTTTTGTCATCTTAAAAGTCATCGTATTTAAAATTCTAGTTCAAACCATTCGTTCCATCTTCTAAAACCACTTTCCCCTCGGGAGTCACTGGAGGGTTGAATGCTGCGTATTTTCGTCCCTCCATAGTTTATAGTTGACTGTTTTTTGTTGCATTAACTTATGACTAAACATATAAATGACATGTAGTAAGTAGTGCTGCCCCTATTTGTAGCTCGGCATTACACGTTGCACCTTTAAAACAACAGTTCTACAGATGTCTAGAAACTGATTTAGTCTTGTTGTAAACTGCTGTAGATGTCTCACACCCCTAAAACACGACTACTGACCATGTACAGAATATTACAAGGCACTATCGTATTTGGTTAGGGTTTTTAAGTTTAGTGTCCGTATCTATTTAAATCCACAATCAATTCTTTGAGGACATTTGTCCTCCGCCTCTCACACAGCCGGAGCACAGCAACGTGTGTTTCTGGTACATCCCTCCAAGCCTGAGAGGCCGGCCCCCCGGACCCGACCGAGACGCACGGCTCCATCAGGTTCGTACCATCAGTGGTTCCTCTGGAGGCCCTTCAGTACATTGGAGAAGAAAAGATGTTCTAACTCTTCGTTTCTCTGCAGGTGGCTCCTCGGATCAAAGGCAGGATGATGGAGAAGGGCTCCGTCATGATTGGCTATCAGCCTTTGGGAGACAAAGTCAATTTCTTCAGATGCGTGTTCTCAAATCCCGCAACACAGCAAGAGGACATTGACTTCCTGTTGGACGAGATAACCCGGCTGGGCGAGGACATAGGACATTAAGATGATTCCTTGGTCGTCATTTTGAAGTAAATGTGTGACGACTGTTGGACTGTCCCATTCGTCTCCACTGTATCCAGCCTGCAGGGTGCACAGACTTCTGACCATGACTTCAATCCATGCTCTAGCCTCTGCGTAACATTCCTACTTTGGATCACTTTGCAGCTTTGTTGTCCTACAAGATATAAAGTATAGAGCTTATCCCTCATCCCGTAGACTAATTTGTCTGCATCGCTTTGAGACAAGATGTGCCTGGTGTTTTAAAATGTTACAGAGGTGAACAAATGCAGTCCTTGAGGTTTGTTTTACGTGGGACTTAAAGGACAAGCCAGGGCAATGCCGTCTACAGACACCACATCACCAGATCATTGATCTCTGAGGTGCTCAGAGTAACATAACTTCAGTTTTGTCTGAGTTTAACATCAAGAAGTTGCAGGTCATCCATGTTTTTATGTCTTTAAGACATGCTTGAAGTCTAGTGAGCTGGTTGGACTCCTCTGGTTTGATCCATAGATATAGTTGAGTATCATCTGCATAATAATGAAAGTTTATGGAGTGTTTCCTGATAATATTGCCCAAAGGAAGCATGTATAAGGTAAATAAAGTGGTCCAATCACAGAACCTTGTGGAACTCCGTGACTAACGTTGGTGGTTATCGAGGCGTCATCGTTTACAAATACAAACTGAGATCGATCTGATAAATAGGATTTAAACCAACTTAGTGCGGCGCCTGAAATGCCAATCGACTGCTCCAGTCTCTGTAATAGGATGTCATGGTCAATGGTGTCGAATGCAGCACTAAGGTCTCACAAGACCAGTACAGAGAGGAGTCCTCTATCTGCACTAAGGTCTAACAAGACCAGTACAGAGAGGAGTCCTCTATCAGGACTAAGGTCTAACAAGACCAGTACAGAGATGAGTCCTCTATCAGGACTAAGGTCTAACAAGACCAGGACAGAGAGTAGTCCTCTATCAGCACTAAGGTCTAACAAGACCAGTACAGAGAGGAGTCCTCTATCAGGACTAAGGTCTAACAAGACCAGTACAGAGATGAGTCCTCTATCAGCACTAAGGTCTAACAAGACCAGGACAGAGAGTAGTCCTCTATCAGCACTAAGGTCTAACAAGACCAGTACAGAGATGAGTCCTCTATCAGCACTAAGGTCTAACAAGACCAGTACAGAGATGAGTCCTCTATCAGCACTAAGGTCTAACAAGACCAGTACAGAGATGAGTCCTCTATCAGCACTAAGGTCTAACAAGACCAGTACAGAGATGAGTCCTCTATCAGGACTAAGGTCTAACTAGACCAGTACAGAGATGAGTCCTCTATCAGCACTAAGGTCTAACAAGATCAGTCCAGAGATGAGTCCTCTATCAGGACTAAGGTCTAACAAGACCAGTACAGAGATGAGTCCTCTATCAGCACTAAGGTCTAACAAGACCAGTACAGAGATGAGTCCTCTATCAGCACTAAGGTCGAACAAGACCAGTACAGAGATGAGTCCTCTATCAGCACTAAGGTCTAACAAGACCAGTACAGAGATGAGTCCTCTATCAGGACTAAGGTCTAACTAGACCAGTACAGAGATGAGTCCTCTATCAGCACTAAGGTCTAACAAGACCAGTACAGAGATGAGTCCTCTATCAGCACTAAGGTCTAACTAGACCAGTACAGAGATGAGTCCTCTATCAGCACTAAGGTCTAACAAGACCAGTACAGAGATGAGTCCTCTATCAGCACTAAGGTCTAACAAGACCAGTACAGAGATGAGTCCTCTATCAGCACTAAGGTCTAACAAGACCAGTACAGAGAGGAGTCCTCTATCAGCACTAAGGTCTAACAAGACCAGTACAGAGATGAGTCCTCTATCAGCACTAAGGTCTAACTAGACCAGTACAGAGATGAGTCCTCTATCAGCACTAAGGTCTAACAAGACCAGTACAGAGAGGAGTCCTCTATCAGCACTAAGGTCTAACTAGACCAGTACAGAGATGAGTCCTCTATCAGCACTAAGGTCTAACTAGACCAGTACAGAGATGAGTCCTCTATCAGGACTAAGGTCTAACTAGACCAGTACAGAGATGAGTCCTCTATCAGGACTAAGGTCTAACAAGACCAGTACAGAGATGAGTCCTCTATCAGGACTAAGGTCTAACTAGACCAGTACAGAGATGAGTCCTCTATCAGCACTAAGGTCTAACTAGACCAGTACAGAGATGAGTCCTCTATCAGCACTAAGGTCTAACAAGACCAGTACAGAGATGAGTCCTCTATCAGCACTAAGGTCTAACAAGACCAGTACAGAGATGAGTCCTCTATCAGCACTAAGGTCTAACAAGACCAGTACAGAGATGAGTCCTCTATCAGCACTAAGGTCTAACTAGACCAGTACAGAGATGAGTCCTCTATCAGCACTAAGGTCTAACTAGACCAGTACAGAGATGAGTCCTCTATCAGGACTAAGGTCTAACTAGACCAGTACAGAGATGAGTCCTCTATCAGGACTAAGGTCTAACAAGACCAGTACAGAGAGGAGTCCTCTATCAGCACTAAGGTCTAACAAGACCAGTACAGAGATGAGTCCTGTATCAGCACTAAGGTCTAACTAGACCAGTACAGAGATGAGTCCTCTATCAGGACTAAGGTCTAACTAGACCAGTACAGAGATGAGTCCTCTATCAGCACTAAGGTCTAACAAGACCAGTACAGAGATGAGTCCTCTATCAGCACTAAGGTCTAACAAGACCAGTACAGAGATGAGTCCTCTATCAGGACTAAGGTCTAACAAGACCAGTACAGAGATGAGTCCTCTATCAGGACTAAGGTCTAACAAGACCAGTACAGAGATGAGTCCTCTATCAGCACTAAGGTCTAACAAGACCAGTACAGAGATGAGTCCTCTATCAGGACTAAGGTCTAACAAGACCAGTACAGAGATGAGTCCTCTATCAGCACTAAGGTCTAACAAGACCAGTACAGAGTTGAGTCCTCTATCAGGACTAAGGTCTAACAAGACCAGTACAGAGAGGAGTCCTCTATCAGCACTAAGGTCTAACAAGAACTGTGACAAGTATCTTGATGCAAATAGTTCAGTAATTATTGGAGTCCTATGATTGGTCACCCAGTCAAACTCTATTGCAGATACAAATAGGATTAGATGGATTAATATGACACTGCTGCTCAGTTTCCATCAAACACATCAAGATTCTTCAGACATTACATAAATGTTTGATTTAACATTTTGCTCTTCTGGTTGTTGCATACAGTAGTTTATCATTGACTTTATTCAGGCAGTTGTTTGTATGTTAAATATGTTGGTAGAGTAGATCAAAATCATAATTTTACACAAAGTTGGAACTAATTTAATTGAACATGTACAATCTGTGTAAAGGCAGCCATGTAAATGGTATACCCGCTAAATTATAGAAGTCCCACAAACAACCTGTGGGACTACTATAATTTAGCTGGCATACCATTTACATGGCTTCCTTTACACAGATTGTACACGTTCACTTAAATTAGTTCCAACTTTGTGTAAAACAAAAAATTATGAATGACCTTTTAATGGTGGAATAAAACTGAAAATCATAGAATATGATTTGAGGGGCAGCAGAAGCGTACATTTGTAAGTTTTAGAAAGACAGCAAGTGCATATTAACCCGTCTATACAGCCGAGTCACACTGGAACCATTTATAAGGAAAGTAGAAGACACTCAGAGCACGGACAGTGGGCGGTTCACACGCTCCTCGTATGAATGTCTAACGTTCTTAGAAAAGGCCTCGTGTCATGTAGGGGTCGAGCTCCTCGTTCTGTTAAAATATAATCAGGAATGCTAATGTAATGGTCCTCAGGGAATATTCCAACAAAATCTTGGTAAAAGCAGAAATTAAAACAGGTTCTCAGAATAAAGAAAAAGAACCGTCAGCACGGTAACTTGATCGTTGAAGGTGGAGCCCTGGTCCTCAGGGTCAGCAGAGAGGGAAGTGATTCGGTTCCTTGATGCAGTCGATGGGTTTCTCAGAGTACAAGCAGGAATAGAGACAAATCGGTTTGCTAAGATAAAACCACCAAACTTTAATTTTATACAAAACATTTATTGAAAAATAGAATTACATTTTTAATTTGAAATTCATTTTAAATATTACAATGAATCTTTAAAAATAAGTGTTGCCCTGTGGGGTGCAGTCAGTGTTCAGAACCGCTGGTTCCTCCCATTTCCACCTGGAGGAAGAAAAAATAAATAATTGAGGCGAAAACTGTAATGAATACACAGTGAGTAGAGAAGCTTTGGTCCAATGTAAAGACATCCAGTAGAGTTTACTCTTCTGCTTTTACAGACAATAGAATCATGGACTCCTCTCTACCTCCACCTGATGGATCCTGGAGGTCTGGATCGTGGTCCATGCCCACGACCAACTATTCATACACTGTCATATTCATTGAATGTGTTGTTACTGTAATGATTCCTTCTGGTCACATGACATCTATTGTTCTGTCCATCCTGGAGAGGGACCCTCCTCTGTTCTCTCCTGAAGGCTTCTTACTTTTTTACCCCTGAACGGGTTTTCAATTTTTGGGAGTTTTTCCCGATCCGATGTGAGGTCAAAGGTCAGGGATGTCTATGTGTACAGATTGTAAAGCCTTGAGGATAATTTGTGATAATGGGCTACACAAAATAAACTGAATTCAAAAGGGAAGCTACAGGTAGAATTAAGAGAAATGTGTTCATCCCTTAGCAATTTAGAGTTTAGATGATTTGGTGCATGGACGTTTCATCCACCTCTCATAAACGCCGTTGCCACCAAGCGACAGACCCAACCAGAGAGACGTCAACCTTGAACCAAAGCAATCAGAACCTCTAGATCACCCATCCAGACACGAGGGACCCACAGCGGGGGTCCTCACCTTGGGGCTTCCCGTAGTCGGCCTCCTGCTGGCTGCTTTGCTTGTCTGGAGACACAAACACAGATCTTTAGAGGAACGTGGTCTCCCGTCAGATTGGTGATCACATGATCAGTTTCCCTGTTCTCTTATTGGTTCAGTGAGCGTTTGGTTACTTGTGTGCACTTGCGAGACATTTTAATCAAAATTTGAGGTTTGAAATGCATTTGCTGAAATATTTCAGGTGGCAGGATGTTTGCTTTTAAAGAAGTAGTTAGAGGCTAGGTGGCATAGCCGATAGCTTTTGTTTCTGTCATTTTAAAGCCCTGCATTTTTTTTTATTTAGCACTTTAAAAAAACGCAGCAATATGTTGAAGCCTCGTGGTATTTTATGTTGGGATTAATTCATAAAAACACAATATATTTAAATATTCTGGACTGTTCCTACGTGATTTACACAGACCACATTTTAGGATTGGCAAGAATTAAAAATGTCCAGGGTTCAGAATTTTTACATTTATATATTTGGTTGGGCACCAAATCAATTCCTGTAAAAAAACTACAGCATAGACTAATTATTTGTATACAAGTCTAGGTGGAAAATATCCAACCGCAATAATAATAATGCGGACTTCTATAGCGCTTTTCTGAATACCCAAAGACGCTTACATCTCCATCCTGGAGAGGGATCCTCCTCTGTTGCTCTCCTGATGGGTTCTTAATTTTTTTCGCCCCTGAAGGGTTGTTTAAGAGTTGTTCCTGAGCCGATGTGAGGTCAAAGGTCAGGGATGTCTATGTGTACAGATTGTAAAGCACTCGGAGACAAATTTGTAATTTGTGAAAATGGGCTATACAAATAAACTGAAGTGAATCTCCTTAAAAAAGGTGAAGGACATGAGGAATTAGCCAAATTGAAACAAACCGAGGCTGAACCCCCTCAAACGGCTTTACCTTGACCTTTGTTCCTCCAATGATTCTTCTTCTGTTTTTTCGGCATTCGTCCCTTCATGCCGAATCCGTCAGCCTGGCCACCAATCGTCTTCTTATCTATGAGACAAGTGATCGTTAAAAGCAGGCCACGCGTCGGTCAGGATTGAAGCAAGCAGAAGATCACCTGTGCATTTCCACTCCTGCCTCGCCCTCTCCTGGCAGTCGCAGTCCTTCAGCTGGGTGCACTGGATGCCGCAGTCCACCAACTGTCCCCTCGTCGGAGACACTTCGGCCATCTTCGGGTCGGCCATCGGGACGCACAGTCTCCGGTCTTGCGGCTGGCTGTCGTTCCCGCCCGCGTCATGCTCCGCCTCCGTGTCCGCTCGGTTCTGGACGCTCATCGGGGGGGAGCTCTCCCCTCCAGCCGCAGACTTCAAGGGGAGCGTTTCCTCCGGCTGGGAGCAGCAGGGGGTCTTCACCCGCTGCTCATCGAGAACGAGCGAGTCCTGGTTTGGGCTTCGACTAGCCTCGGGTTCAGAAGACCCATTCCTATCCACGTCCTCCTCAGAGGAAGGAGATGAGACTATTTTGCAGGGTGGCGGGCGAGTCGGGGAAGTGAAGGAACCCTTTTCTGAAGGAACAATGTTCTGACCCGACTTTGGTCTCCTCGTTTCAGATGCTTCCATTTCAGTCTCTACTTCTAGGTTCGTTGGGGGACTCGGCTTCTCGGCGGGGGTGCTGAACATGAGCCAGCTGTCGTTGGAAGTCGGCCTTCGCCCTTTGGCAGCCGTGACCGTTGGGTCGTCCGGGGTGGACGGTCGACCGTTTTCAGCTTCTTCCGTCATCTCAAAGATGACTTGAGGCTCGAACACGCAGTTCTGCAGAAGCCACTCTTGACTGGGGATGAAGGGTGCCAGAGACTCCACGGACCAAACGGACTCGTTCATTTTCCTCTTCATCCGACCGCTGTTTAAAGACGAGGGGTAGGGCGTGACGTCTGTAGTGATGTCTGCAGTGTCTTCTGCAGCGTCTTCGTGCGGATTCGTCTCGTCCCCGTTTTCCGGCTCGTCCTCAAAGAGTTCATCGGAAGACTTTAGTGAGCGCAGCCGTTCATCTCTGTAAGGCGAGCAATGGCCACCAGAGCCAACCACGCCCGTATCACTCGTGGACTCTGCCTTTCGCTCATCGTGAGCGTCTCTCATTTTGCGGATCTTGAACAGGTTTGCACCGTCCCTCGAGCTCGAGGTGCCGTCAGCATCATCAGCAAACACATCGTTATCCGCCGCCGGACCCTTTGTGGCCCCAGCCGGACTCTGGTAAACAAACTGTCGCTCTACTGCGGCTCCAACGTCCTTTTGAGGCGGCTCGTCCGGCGCGGTGGCCTGCGTCGGCGCGGTGGCCTGCGTCGGCGTGCCGTCTCCCCAACTCAACAGGATGTCGGGAACAGACTCGAGTCTCTCGTGGACGACGTCCTCCTCTTGTTGAGACGAGCTGCACACGGGAGCCATGCTGTCCGCGGAACTCGCCGACCACACGCTGCAGCGAGCGCCGTCCTGACGGACGGCGTCCTTGTGGCGTTGCCGCTTCTCCAGAGACGCTCTGATGCGCTCTTGGACCGTCTTCAATCCCGCCGGCGGCACGACGTCGACGCAGCGCGGGCTGCTCCCCTTGACCGGTTTGTCGTTTGCGGAGACACGTTTTTTGGAGGCGGAGCTCAAGGGCGACGGAGAGCTGCAGGCGGTTCCACCCCCAGAATCTGTGCTGAAGACTTGGCGCTCCTCGCCGTAGCCTCCGGCGCGTCTCCGCGTCGGGTCCGTTTGGACCTCGGAGTTCACCGTTTCTCGAACGGGGGCAGTGTGCGGCAGGTGGAATCTGCGGGTCTGGGTAGGGTTCTGGTTATAGTTCTGGTAGGGTGCGCTGGGAGCGTACACCTGGGGGTGCAGCATACGTCTGTAGTCAACTGGTTGAAGATGAGGGTGGGGAAGAATGTAGGCTGGATGCTCCATGTAGGGAGGAGGGGGCAATGGGGGCATTACCATTCCGTAGCCTGGAGGCAAAAACAGATTGGTTAAAGTAACCGGGATGATAATTCAAGTCCAATAAGTCATACCTTATACAATAGTCCTGAAAGACACCAACAGGTTTGTGATTGGTGTATCAAACCAACTTCCCAGTAGGATAAGAGCTGAGCTTTCTACCTCGAATAAGGAATGAAAAAAGGGAAATCCGTGGAACGTCTGAATCCTTAATACGGCGCAACTGAACTTCAGAAGAAAATAAACAGACTCACCCATGCCTGGGAAGCCTGCAAACGGGTAATAGGAGAAGGGCATGGGCCACTGGTATTGGAGGAAAGGAGGTGGGGGTGGAGCATGGACGTAGAAGAGCGGCCGGCCCGAGACGTGGTGTTGGGGATGGGCCGACGGTCCCGGGTCCTGGCTGCCGCCGTGCAGTCCCGGGTCTTGCTGCTGGGCCGGTGGTCCGTCGTTAGCGCGGGGGGGCGGGGTCCCTCCATTTGGCCCCGGATGAGCTGGTGGAGGTCTGTTGGCGGTCGTCGTTGCAGCCATAATCAGCCTTCAGAAGAGGTGGAGGAAGGAGGAGTTTCAGACCGTTGTGCATCCACACCAATCATTTACTAAAACAAATGCAACAACGGTAGACGTTAGCAAGGGCGACGCAAACGGGAGGAAATAGTGAAATAGAATTTTTTTTTGGGACCATTTTCAGCGCTGCATAATCACGGTTGATAGGTTCACTTTAGCTAACGTGAGCCTTCAAAGCCGGGACACGAGAACAAAGCGGGGGCTTCTGTGTACCCACCAACAGGCTGTACACGCCTTGCCACACACACACACGAGGAGCTGTAGGGAAACCAGATAAAACCATGAAAGCAGACGGAACGCTCCTCATACTCGTTCAGACCCGTTCTTTGCGTGACTAGAACACGTTATTCGGCTCTAGTGTTAAAAAACTCTTCATACCAGGCGTGAATGTGAACCTGTTCACCTTCCGTGTGAAACACTTGCCCCCGGGTCAAAGAAAGACTTTGTCGGCAACATTACGGTTGATGCTGCCAATAAGCTGCTGGTGACGGAAGGAGAGCCAAACCCCAGAGGCCTGTTGAAGCGGAACTTTCTCCAATCTTGGCATTAAAAAAAAACAACGACTGATGTATGAAAGGATCCCTTTGAAAACAAAAGGGAACCACGAACTGAACCAAGACGACCCATCAGTCTTCTGTTCTGCCCAGAGGAGAAAAAAGGTGCTTCAACAAGCCGGTCAGATGAGTCTCTCCTTCCTGTGCGAGGCCGGCTCAGAGTGACCTTTGCAAAAGGGTAAAAACCATATTACATTTGTTTTCTCTTCTAAATGTCTGACCGAAACAGGTTTGCAATTTTACTGATGGACTGTATTTTTAAATCACCTTTTTCCTCATCTTCACTCAGAACTTACACACACAGGTCACGTCACCCTTCCCCCAGTCACACACTGATGGGAGGGGCTACCAAGAGGTTACAGCTGCCAATCAGGACCAACAAAAAAATCGTCCAGCACATTTTCCATGGACTGCCGATCCTGATTGGACGACCCGGCTCCACCACTGAGTCCCAGTTGTCCAGAACCACCACAGTGGGAGTGGTTCTGTATGTCTGACACCCTCTTTGGCCGATTTTACATTTAAATGAATGAGTTTCTAAAAAAGTACTTTAAGTGAATAAGTGAAGAAACACATTAAATCGCTTGAAGCTCTGATCCAAAGTGAAGCAAATCAAACACGAGGGACAGAAAATCAAATATGAGGAAGAAGAGTAAAAAAGATTCAACAATACCAAACTGAACCTTAAATGTTCTGCATTTAGTTTTGTACTCACTTCCCCTGGTTGAGAACGTGGATGTGAAAGCACACAGAGCAGTGCACCAGAGACGATACGTTCAGCCCACAGCTGAGCTTAAGTAGCCCTGATCACTCGAGTGTGCAGCTGATTGGACGCCGCTCTGCTGTCCCGCCACTAGAGGGCGCCAGACTCCCGTCAGACAGCAGAGGCCTCGGCGTCTGTCTGGATTACATCTGCACAGTTTGTCCATCCCGTAGCTCCTCCACCTGTTCATTAAATATTCATATTAACAGCAACTTAAATTGTATACAATCACTATATATTACTAGCACATATTCATTGAGGATCTTTCACTTGTGACAAGGATACCATGGGTCAGGATTCTCCTTCACCCTCGTAATGTCCTCCCGGTTGACCTTTAATGACCCCGCCTGTTTTTACATGTTATAAATTTTTTACATTTTGTAAATGTTACATTTTTTTATTTTTTTACATTGTTTTATATTTTTTACATTTTTTACATTTTTAAATTGTTTAATTTTTTTTACATCTTGCACAATACAAACAATAAAACAAAATAAAAATCACAACAGCAAAAAATGAATATCACAGTGCAGGAAGAGAGAAAAAGACAATTTGAAGCCTCCACCTATATAATATTTAACATTTTACAAAATAACTGACATGAAATGAAAAATGCATAAAATAGACAACAAAAGAAAAAGAAAGAAAAGGAAGAACAATAATCTAATCATATGGAGTGTGTGTAGATGTGTGTGTTATTTGAGCGTATAGTAGATGTTCAGTCTGACTTCAGTCCAACACACTAACACACGTTGGCCCATCTTCTTGGAAATTAGTGCCAATAGACCTTGTTTACATTAAAGTACACACAGTTTTTTAATGGGAATTAAATGAAACAATTATTTAATTTCTGACTTTTTATTATGTTGACTATTAGACTCATTACAGAGTGCTATGTGTCAACGTTTAGTGAGGATGCTGTTTTTGAATGCTCCTCGTCACGTGACTCCTCCCCCTGATGTTCAGCATCTTCCTCCTCATCACGTGACTCCTCCTCCTCATGTTCAGCATCTTCCTCCTCGTCACGTGACTCCTCCTCCTGTGGGGGGGGGGGGGGGGGTTGGATCAAATGAGACCGATAGACAGAACAGGTCTGCTTGCTTTTTATAGTTGGAAAACAAACTCCTAATTATTAGTCATGAAGAATATGTCTGACTAAATTACATCTATTGTTCACCTGGTCACATGACATCTATTGTTCACCTGGTCTCATGACATCTATTGTTCACCTGGTCACATGACATCTATTGTTCATCTGGTCACATGACATCTATTGTTCATCTGGTCACATGACATCTATTGTTCATCTGGTCACATGACATCTATTGTTCATCTGGTCACATGACATCTATTGTTCATCTGGTCACATGACATCTATTGTTCACCTGGTCACATGACGTCTATTGTTCATCTGGTCACATGACATCTATTGTTCATGTGGTCACATGACATCTATTGTTCATCTGGTCACATGACATCTATTGTTCACCTGGTCACATGACATCTATTGTTCATCTGGTCACATGACATCTATTGTTCATCTGGTCACATGACGTCTATTGTTCATCTGGTCACATGACGTCTATTGTTCATCTGGTCACATGACATCTATTGTTCACCTGGTCACATGACATCTAGTGTTCATCTGGTCACATG
This sequence comes from Pseudoliparis swirei, assembly GCF_029220125.1. Lineage (NCBI taxonomy): Eukaryota > Metazoa > Chordata > Actinopteri > Perciformes > Liparidae > Pseudoliparis > Pseudoliparis swirei. The sequence continues at coordinate 22,407,003 of NC_079395.1, read as the reverse complement.
ACATCTATTGTTCATCTGGTCACATGACATCTATTGTTCATCTGGTCACATGACATCTATTGTTCATCAGGTCACATGACATCTATTGTTCATGTGGTCACATGACATCTATTGTTCATCTGGTCACATGACATCTATTGTTCATCTGGTCACATGACATCTATTGTTCACCTGGTCACATGACATCTATTGTTCATCTGGTCACATGACATCTATTGTTCACCTGGTCACATGACATCTATTGTTCATCTGGTCACATGACATCTATTGTTCACCTGGTCACATGACATCTATTGTTCACCTGGTCACATGACATGTATTGTTCATCTGGTCACATGACATCTATTGTTCATCTGGTCACATGACATCTATTGTTCACCTGGTCACATGACGTCTATTGTTCACCTGGTCACATGACGTCTATTGTTCATCTGGTCACATGACGTCTATTGTTCATCTGGTCACATGACATCTATTGTTCATCTGGTCACATGACATCTATTGATCATCTGGTCACATGACATCTATTGTTCATCTGGTCACATGACATCTATTGTTCATCTGGTCACATGACATCTATTGTTCACCTGGTCACATGACATCTATTGTTCATCTGGTCACATGACGTCAACTGTTCATCTGGTCACATGACATCTATTGTTCTGTCCATCCTGGAGAGGGATCCTCCTCTGTTCTCTCCTGAAGGTTTCTTCACTTTTTTCCCCAGTTTTTCTATTTCTTGTGAGTTGTTCCTGATCTGATGTGAGGTCAAAGGTCAGGGATGTCTATGAGTACAGATTGTAAAGTCCTTTGAGGATAGTTTGGAATTTATGATATTGGGCCATATAAAATAAACTAAATTGAATTGAATATATATGACATCTATTGACATCTATTGTTATATATTTATATAAATATTATATATTATATATATTATTCAAAAAATATATAATTATAATGTTAAATATATTCAATTCAGTTTATTTTGTATATATATATATATATATATATATATATATATATATATATATATATATATATTTCAGGCCATAAATCCCAGCAGAACAATCAAGGTGTGCAAAGCAACAACATATAGCTCACATCAAATTGTCCCAACGGAAAGCTGTTTCTACCCCCCCCCCCCTGCCCACCCCCCTCCTTTTTATATTTTATGATATGAACATGCAGTCGTCATGGTTACCGTTGACACTCAGCAGAGAAGAGAGCGGCATTGTGTGTTACTGTGGGCCACAAGGGGAAAGGGGGGGGGGGGGAGGTTGACACAGAGGATTAGTCACGCACCCCTCCATTATTAACAGAGCAGAATCTGTGGAGCACACACACACTCACACACACACACACACAAACACACACACACACACACACACACACTAACAGACACACACACACACACACTGAATGTCCCCATCTTGCCTTTGAAGTGGACATGCCATCGTTAGCCATCTTTTTAGCTCTTTGGTTCCACCGCCAATTCTGGGTCAACTGTCCACTCATCAATAGAGGGGGGAGTGGGGGGGGGGGGGGTAAACAAGACAGTATCGCAAGTTAGATGTTTCCAGATTCACCGTCCATGTAGTTTTGTGGAAGCTGTTTGGAAAAGAGACAGGCGCTGTAAATACAATTAATGAATACTTGGCATGTGATTGGATGAAACATCTGTCAATCAATCTCTTTGAGGCATTCTCTCTCTCTCTCTTTCTCCCTCTCCCTCTCTCCCCATCAGGGCAGCAGAGACACTGAGAGACTGTCATCGACCGTCCAGCTAACGGTTGGTGATGATGAAGGGGGGGGGGGGGGGGGGCATGAACAAACAAACAAACAAACACACATCGTGACGTCAGGCCATCGCGAGCCAACATCGCTCACGCCGCGCAGTCATACAAAGGAGGCTGAATTCACAATTAGATAATGAATGAACTATTACAACGAAGCCGCCTCACACTGCCTCATTCACACTTTTATGAAACCAGGTCATTTTCTCAGAGGAAGGGAGGAAGATGAATCGACATGAAGGTGGAAAACCACCAAAGTCATGAGGAGTCATCCTCTGGAAACCACGAACGTCCGCTTTGAAGCCTTGACTTCGTCATTGCAACCGTCGCCATCTTGGTTTCTTTTGCAACCAGAAGATAAAAGAGGTGGGGCTAAGTTCAACCATTAACTGGTAGCTCTGGTTTAGGGACCTGTCAATCACAAGGTAGCCACACTAGAGCCCTCCTGCTTTACAACGGCGGGGGGTCAAACCATCGACTGAGCATCAGGGATATTGGTGACGAGAAGATCTGAAATAGATATTCAAAGATATTAAAAGATAAAAACCCACCGAGCCACAAACCAGTCAACCTGCAGAAGCACCAGACTTCAGAACGGCTTCTTTCCTCTTGCTGTGAGCCTCTTCCATTTATCCGCCACCCTCCACACTTGGTACAGTCCTAGTACACTTGTTTTGTGTTTTTTGTGTTTCCTTATGTCTCAAAATAGGACAATAATGTAACTTTGTAACCTTTTAATGCACTCCAAATGAGACCAGACTTGAGACCATAAACACGCTTGAGTACATTTTTCGACAATAGTCACGAATCAGAAGACCAGGTGAGATCAACACCGGCAATAAATGATCATGCCACAATAAAAATCATTAAAATACTATCACATTATACGACTTGTTGCTATTTCACATCTTGATGGAGGATGGAATGAATGACGTTTTTTCCTGATTCTTTTGCAATCGGAAGAGTCGCCCCCTGATGGCCATTAGAGAGAATGCGTGTATATGTGTGTATATATATACATACATATATATATATATATGTGTGTATATATATACATGTATATATATGTGTTTATATATGTGTATTTATATATATATTTGTATGTATATATATATGTATATGTGTATATATACATATATGTGTATATATATGTATATATACACATATATACATATATGTATATATGTGTATATATACATATATGTGTGTATATATATATATATGTAAATATATATGTGTATTTATATATATGTGTATATATACATATATGTGTATATATATATACATATATGTGTGTATATATATATATGTATATATATGGGGGCGGCTGTAGCTCAGTGGGGTAAGGGGGTCGTCCTGCAACCCCAAGGTTGTCGATTCGATCCCGGCTCTCCCCATTAGTTGCAAGTCGAAGTGTCCTTGAGCAAGGCACTGAACCCCCAGTTGCTTCCCGGGCGCATCACTGCAGCCCACTGCTCCTTAATAACTAAGGATGGGTTAAATGCAGAGAACTAATTTCCCCTTGGGGATTAATAAAGTATATATCTATCTATCTATCTATCTATGTATATGTATATGTGTATATATACATATATGTGTGTATATATATATATGTGCATTTATGTGTATATATACATATATGTGTGTATATATATATCTATATATACATATATACAGTATATGTATATATGCATATGTGTGTATATATATATCTATGGGATGGGTTAAATGCAGAGAACTAATTTCCCCTTGGGGATTAATAAAGTATATATCTATCTATCTATCTATCTATGTATATATATATGTATATATATATGTGTATATATGTATATATATGCATATATGTGTGTATATATATATATATATGTTGCCCTTTGGGCTCACCAAACCCTTTTGCATCCTCTAATTTGAATATCAACTTAAAGCTAATATGTCCTTATGAGTTGTGAGAAAGAACAACGAGACATCTGAAAGTTGTGAATTTTTATTGATATAAGTCTTCTTTATTATGACATTATAGATTCATGAAAAAAGCATTTAGCAAAGGGACACACTTTAAAAGGTTAGGCTATATCACCATCACCCCACTCTGAGAGCGCTTCATTACATTGATATGAAAGCTCAAACATGTCGCTGGTCTCTAGTGAATATCTGATATAGATCTATCTTCAGTGAGATGGAGTGATGACTAAAGACATTTCTGATGAACAAAAGTAATGACAACGTCTGATGGGTGTCGATACTGCAGTGTGAGTTAATATAAAGTCATCTTGATGCTATCAGTTCTTTCCAGCGTACAGCTTCTGTCCTCAAGGCACTGTGGTGACAGGTAGCTCAGTTGTCATAGTTTTTATTTCTTTCAATATATATATTAAAGAAATGGACTGACCATGACCGCAGGAATGCAGACGTCTCAGTGAAGTTCGGGCAAGATGTAGCAACGACAACAACAACAAAAATTATCTTTTCAAAATTGTGAGCCCAGCAAAGACACACACAAAAAAACCATGCATTAGTGTTCATGACCTCATCACATTGTAGGACTGACTCTCAACATTAGAGGTAAATGCATCTAATTTAAGCTTACATCCAAGTTCAATAGGCTCGTCGGCCTTTTGCCTAGAACTGCACTAAATCATCTCATAA